>NC_079457.1:23739404-23961904 GCF_903798145.1 Danio aesculapii
TATCATTTCAGATTTTTGTTTTGTTGACCTTTTTGAAATCAATCCTGTGCCATAATTTTTAACGGAGAAACTAAATGAATTGAGATTCATCGAGTTTAATTTTGATACTTGACTTTGTATTTGTCACTTGATCTTTAAGGCCTGCTTTTACATTGCCTTGTTTTATGCTTTTTGTTCCCTACCTCTTTTTTTTTCCTTGTTGTTGACAACTATTGGGGGATCTGAACTGATATAGTTTTCTTTAGGACCCCTGAAGTGTTAAAATAATTCGTTTCTTTCTTGTTTGTTTTAACATACCTTTGAATGTCCAACAAGAACAGTGCAATGCAAGTGGTAAATATACTTTGTAAAGATTAAAAAAAAAGATGAAAATATGTACAAATCTGTCAGGAGACGTGATCGAGACTGGCTTTTTAGTCTCATTTCTTCATTGGTGTCTCCTTGAGCCAAGCTGTAAATAATCATTTTCATTTTGTGTTGCTTTTCTTTTCTCTGTCTGTCTTTGTTTTGTTTTAGGTCAGGGTCATTATTTTGTTTTGTGAGACAAAACAAAAGTTTGTAAAGAAAACCGATGCAGAAAGTAAACCATGAGTCTTAGTTTTGCAGTTTCATTGGGTCACTACAAATCGTCTCATGGTAATCTTGAAGGCACTTATGTTTTTGATATACAAATTTAAAATATCAAAATACCAAAAGAAAAGAGGAAATGAAAACAGCTGATCTTAAAAATTGTTGTCTGATTTATTTCATCATTTTTTGAGTGTATTTTGCGGTTCCTCTATGAGGACATTTAAAGATGTAAAATAAATTTTGTTTGTTAACACCTCTGCAGATCATTAAATGGTCATTCACTCTCTTCTTGTTGATTGATGTTTTGCTCTGTTTTCCTTTCACTACCAATTTTACATTTGTTACGTTTTATTAGGTTCACTTGTTTTAAAGGGTTTAAAGGGCCATGAAACCCCCCTCTTTTGGTTCAAGGCTACCTCAGAATTTTTTTAAAAAATGCTCTGAGATGGGCGTGGAGCACTGCAAGCAGAGGGAAAAGTGGGCGTGGCCGGCAGAGCAGGGGAGAAAGAGGGCAGCAAACAACTATTGTCAGTTGGCTCACAAAATGAGACCAACCGTTAAGAGACCCATGATTTTATAGTTTACAAAGTTAAAATGCAAAGAAATAAACAGTGATTTAATGCTGCTACATTTGATATTTGTAATTTCATATACACAATTTGTTATATATAAGATAATCGTGTTTATATGAACACTAGAAATGAGGATTTCTCTCCTCCTCAATTCCCAGGTCTGAATGTAATGTCTCTTGCCCTATCTATTTCAACCATTAGCCCTGTCGCTAATCTGGAGGATTTAAACATAGGTGAGCACAGCAGCACGGATGTGTCTGAATGGTAACAAAATCAACTGATAAAAGACAAATTGGGTCCCACAGCTTGACAGGTCTGTCTTGCCTTCAGAAAGCACATGCTCTTGTGAATAATTAAGAAGCAGGGTCTTCTCATAGGATAAGAAAACTGAATAATAATGAGAAATCGACGCATCATCACTTCACTAGCAGATTTGCGATACCTCACCAATTTTAATCCTGCCCCAAAAATTATTTTAAACCTGCAAGATAAAATTAGCTGACTAAAGCTCAAAAGTATCTTGTTCTATCAACAATTTAAGCTGACAGGTGCTAACGTTGTCCTAACTGATGCTCAACACGCATAAATCTGTCAAAATCTAAAAAGAAAGTACTCCAGGGTGTCTTGAACCTTTAAACAGGTGTGCAGCAACAGTGTGTGAATATAGCCAGTCTCTAATGGGAAAAATTCACATTTTTTATAATCACACTTCATGAAAACAGTCTGTAGAAACACGTTGATTGACATTCTCCTTGTAGTGTCATTAGAAGGGGAAGCCCCGCCTATTACTGACCTAATCTCTGGCTGTTTCTCAGCGATCAATATGCGATCTCCTCGTGTAACGTCATCATCAGCTGCCAAAGTTCAGTTCCAATAGAGTGGGGGAACTATGACGTCACCTTGTAGGCTAATCGGCTGCTAGCATAAAACTAGTTCCCTCGATAAAATCCCCATAGGATTTTCCCATAGGCTTTTCGAAGATTGCAAATAATAAGATCTGTGTTCAAACACTGTTCATTACAGGTTTTGTCCAGCCGGATAATCCTCACACGAAAATACAACTTTTAGCACTTTTGGATCTTAAATGCAAACGCAAGAACTTAAAAGCTAACATTTAGCTATAAACAGACTACAGTGTTTTTACAGTGTTCACCGCCCTGCTAACGACAACTTTTCAAGCTTATTTTTAGAAATTGGTCCATGGCAAAGATTTACTCTCTCGGTTTATTATATTATAATCCACGCTATATATTATAAACAAATATATACGCAAAAACACATAAACCTACGTGCCTTTAGGATAGTTTTTTTACAAGGGAAATAAATTTTGTTTTGCTTTACGGTTGTTATAAAAGTTTTGCAACTGTATGTATAAATGTGCGCACATAGTTTAGGCTCGTTTGAGGTGCGTCTCGCCATGACTGCAATGTAAACGAGAGCAGGTGGCTGCAGTAAGAGGAGGGATCAAAAAAACATCAGAAGTCGGACACTTCCCGAATCTCGCTGTTTTGCCGCCTGAAAACGTCACCAGTGGTGGAGATCGCGTTCGTGTTTTTTATCGCGGACGATGACCTCATGAAAAAAATACTATGGTGATTTATAGTAAATATTATAGCGTTTTTGAACATGTTTTTCCAGTATTGGGTTATGTTTATAGTTGTGATACCAGAGCAACTATATAGGCTATTTTATAATGGTTCGTTATTCCTATAAATAACAATAGTATTTTCATTGTGGTAGTGGATGCAATTGAAAATATTACTGTTTTTTACAAAAAGATGGTCACAATCACAGAAGAACAGTGAAAAGCTCATTACTCAAAAGGGTTAAATATAAATCTGTATATTCAACAAATGTTAAAAGAATGACATTAAACTGAGCTAAACTGAACCTAAACACTGAAAACTGAACTACACTGTTCCAATTTACTATTAACTTTAATGTGAAGCTGCTTTGACACAATCTACATTGTAAAAGCGCTATACAAATAAAGGTGAATTGAATTGAATGACAAAATAAACAGGTTACAGCAAGAAAGTTTTCAAGAAATCTAATTTGGCTACATTATAAATTAAGTAGCTACAGCAGATGCTTGAGTGACAAGTCATGACAAATGCTTGTTTGACATATATAAATTCTTAAGAGGTTTAATATATTGACGTGTTTATTGGGCACGTGCCCCAGTAAATCAATTGAGATATGATTTACTTCATATGAAAGTGTATTTATTAAGAGTGGCAATTCCGAAATAAAGACGTTATTCTCTATATGCAACCGAACCAACGCTGTTGAAAGCAATGTAGTTTAATCAAAAAGCAAACTGACGCATCTCCGCGTGTGCGCAGAGAACCCGCGCGCCTCACGCACGCGCTGCTCTTCTGCCGAGTCCCGGTAGTTAACATGCGCGCCAAAAAAGCAGGCTACTTGCTTGTCACGCACCATGTGTTGTAAATCCGGCGTAACAGCCTTTTTTGGTTTTGGAAAGTCGACAAAACTAGTTTAAACAACATGACTGTGATCTTACTAAGCATGCCTCCTGATATATTTTTTGTATGAAGCAAAAATGAGGGAGGAGGAGTCAGGGAGGTAAAGACTTAATAAACCTAATTCTCTGCCATGTGTCAAGTCTAAGACAACAGATAATTCTATAAAACATCTCTTTTTGTATTTTATTGAATTGTCTATAGAATTTAATTCAATTGAAATTAATATTTATGGAAAAGATTTCTTAAATGATCTTAGCATATCACTCTAGTTGTGTCTAAACATTGTTTTCCAGAAACAGATTATTTAGAATAATAATTGTATAATAACAATTGTACAATAAACATTTGCAATAAAAAGATGTGAAGCACCAGAAGTGGACCATATTAAATTAATTTGAATATATTTAGGCTATTGTTGATATCCAGGAATTTTCAAATTTACTTTTTTTTTTAACCAAAGAGGCTAGAAAAATTCTGCAGAATTAATAATAATAATAATAATAATAATAATTATTATTATTATTATTATTATTATTATGTTTTAATTATTATTTTTTATTGAAATGGCCAAATTGTGACTGAGAGCAGTTGCATGTGCTGGCCAGTTTGTTTTTTGTCTAATAAATGACAGTAGGCTACAGTTTTTTTTTTTACTTTAAAACTTTAACAGATTCTTATTTTTTCCTAATGATATGACGTAATAAATTTGTTTTAATATTTCTTTATTGCAAATTTTTATCAAATATTTTTAGTACATCAAAAGTGTGGTTATGATGACATCTGAATAGTTAATCCAGTAAAAAAGTCACTAAAATACAGTATATAAATCTCATAGTTAAATAGAAGCTGAGGCGTATAACTGCAAAAAGGTCCACTTTTTGAAAAAAAAAAAAGAACCACCCTCTCACCAGGCTGGCTACGGGCCTGCTCTATATTCAACTGAGCACATACAAAAGATCTAAAGCAGAAGCCATGTTTGATGCATTTTAACTCTCATTTAACATGGCAGCCTTTAAAATGGGAAAAAAATCACCAATGCGATTTTGTTGGCGCTAATTGACCTATAGTGGTGGTGGTAGTGTTCTTAGCAGCCACATGATGGCAGTGTTGTGATACTGATTATACGTGCTGTATTTTCATTTATTTAATGGATAATTACGGGTTTTGACTGTAGTGAACGAGTCTTTTGGGGTTATATGGTGGATAGCGAGTTTTTGAAAGAACATCCATGAGAGTGAACAAATCTGATGATGGTCTGCTTAAATCTCTTTCAAATATTAAGTAAAACGAATGGCTTGTCATTAAACATGCATAGAAAGAGATTTTGAATAGTTTAGTAAGAAACATGTGGAGCAATCATGTCATGCTGAGTTTTAAATGATGATAAAGAGCCAACAAGATAAATTTGGTCATAGATTAATTATTGTGGGATTCCATTATAATCACACTACTAGATTTCCTGAATTTGTCAATTGAAGCTAAAATGGTTTAAATTCTTTGTTTAAAAACATTGTTTGTGTTCTTCAAAGAGGCACACTGGTCAGGAACAAATGACTTTTGGATAAACTAGCCCTTTAGTGATGTTACTTTTATAAATGCAATTATTTTTTTAAACTCTATTCATAATTATAATGTTTTTATCCAGCTGTGCTTGATTGCAAGACGGTTAGAAACTATCAAGAAGAAATGTTGTGTTTAGGTGTGTGTATGTGAGGTAGATTTTGAGTTCTGACCAGCTTTTGGCTTGATTTTCCTGATCTCGTATGAATCAAATTCACAAACCCGCACAATGTTCCACAGAGAATTTGTGGAATTCCCAGCGGCAGTGTTTTGTGGCAGGGCTGGTATGACCCCGAAAGACCGGGAAATTGAGTTGGAAGATACATCACAGAGAAAAACGTCCTCATTTCTCTAATGATTCAACTGTATCCAATTCTGACCACAGCACACGTTATTCAGGAATTCCATCTTTCTCCAAAACTGTGGATTTGATGTCAGTTTTAATCATTGAATATATACAATTTTGAGCTCTACTGGAACAAAAGTACACACAGGCAACATTCTCATAGCAGCAGAATATGGTTGTCATTCCTGTTTTTAAGTCAATAATACAGTTCCATTCGCACACAATTCAGTCGTTAAGGCGAGTTATAACCATATTCCAGAAAACTGCTGTTGTCTTTCACAGTAGTTTGAGTAGTTTGCACATAAATACACATCTTGCTCTGGGTTTTCATGTGGGGTTTCTGAAACTTATTATATATTGTGTTTCTTCTCCTCTGTGTCAATATAGGGCACACGTACTGTATATGAACATGCGCAATATACTGACACTGAGGAGAAGAAACTGTTGGTTAATAACTGTGGTTATTTTTGTTTTGTGCACACACAAAAGTATTCTCATAGCTTGATAATCTGATTAAAGTACTAATAATCTGTTTTGAGCATGTTTTTGGTACCGTCCATGGACTGAAAGAGCTGGGACCAAAAATATCTTAATTTGTATTCTGAAGATAAAAGAAGGTCTCAGGGGATTGGAACGACATAAGGGCGTAATTAATAACAGAAATATTATTTTATTGTATTATATATGTTTTTATATATTATTTAACAAAACATATGCAGCATTTAAGAACAGGATGAAATCACCTTAAACTCTTCACCTTAAATTTGTTTCGAATAATTTTGTTAAAAAAATCATGACCAAATTGTATCTTTAGTTTGGTATTGTGAATCATATCGAATCATGAGTCAGGAGATTCATTACATCCGTAGTGTTACTCTCTTCTTCAAGAAGAAGAACTGATTCTGTGTTTGCAGTGTTAAGCAAAGCTAGAGGGCATATGTCTCATTTGAAAAGATGGTATCCGATTGGTTTATGGTTTCAAATACTAGCCAATACCAATAGCAGAATTTTTGCAGTATCGGCGAATATTCCCGATACTACTATCTATATCGGATGTTTATATATCATATAATTTTTTGTAAAGCTGCTTTAAAACTATAATTATTTTGAAAAGCGCTTTACAAATAAACTAAAATTGTATACTAAAGTATAAACTAAATTGAAATAACTTTTGGATGAACTCAGGCTTTAATGTGATTCATTTGAATAAATGTATACACTGCTATCTGAACCTATAAACATAAACCTATTTTAACCTATAAAGCTAATCTGTAGTCCCTGGGGAAGATGTTACAAAATAAACAATATTCATAATACAATATCAGATAGTTTTCCATCTCTCTTGTTTAAATATATGGCTGCAAAACACACATAAAGCTACCAACATCTGTCATCATAATATTGAATTAATCATATATTATTGCTAATAAACCCTTTTAATCACATCAGTTAATGTAAACAGTAGGCACGGCATGATTATCAGTTTCAAGGTTTACTGCAGGTTGGAAAAGTCAAGGTTTTAAAATTGATAATATTTTTTGGTTATACTGTTCCTGCGATATATACTTTTGTGCTTTAAAAAGATGTCTAATAGATGTCTTATAGACGTCTAAACATAGTCGCCCTGGCTAAAACAAGGCTGAATCAGGTTTAGCCTTGTTTTAGCCAAGCTGTCTACATTAGATGTCTATTAGACGACTATTTAACACAAAATTGTTTTTGTAAGTTCAATCAGTGTTTTTGACACTTATGAAGACAGCAGAAGTCACTGATTTATTTTAATAATTTAGCCTGCATGTTTACTGTTCTATTTTAAATGTTTCTTAAAATAAAATATATTGTGTTCAATGGCGGTGATTCATTCCACTGTGGCGACTCCTGATAAATAAAGATACTAAACTGAAGGAAAATGAATGAATGAATGTTCAAAGGGGAAAAAGTAGTTGTTTTTTTACCCAGACATTTAAAAATAAACAATTTTAGAGCAGTAATCACAATACAATGAAACGGTCAATTTTGTTTTTATATCCAAGTTTATCACACCATCAGAATCTTATATCAGCCTAGTAAACAGCATCATTTGCAATAGTTTAATACTGACACATAATTTTTGTTTAAAAGATCTATAGTGGAAGCCAAGGTACTAGGGCTGCTGGATATTGGGAAAAATGTGACATTGCGATATTTTGTTTTTCTGCGATTTATATATTGTGAAATACTTTTGTTATACTTTATTTTACATTTTACTTTAAGGTTCATTTCTCGCTCTTGGGAAACCATTTTGACTTTTGCTTCCATAAACGCCTAATTTGGTCCTTATTAATAGTTATTAAGGTAATTTAGGTATTGCGTAGGATTAGGGATGTAGAATAAAATCATACAGAACGTGTAGATATAGCCAATATCTAGCCGGCAGCTAGCTCTCTGCAACTCTCACATGGTCGCCTGCTGAAACTAAGCAGGGCTGCACCCGGTCAGTACCTAGATGGGAGACCAAATGGGTAAACTAGGTTGCTGGCGGAAGTAGTGTTAGTGAGACCAGCAGTGGGTGGTAAATCTGCAGTCTGTGTGGGTCCTAACGCCCTAGTATAGAAGGGGACTATACTGCTCAGTGAGTGCTTTCTTTTGGATGAAACTTTACACTGAGGTGCTGACACTCTGTGGTCGTTAAAAATCCCAGGATGTTCTTCGAAAAGAGTAGGAGTTTAACCCTGGTGTCCAAGCCAGATTTGCCCACTGGCCTCTGTCCATCCCCATATCATAATTGGCTTCTCTCCACCAATTAAGTCTGGCGTAATATTGCTGCCATCGTGTCATCCAGGTGAATGCTGCACACTGGTGGTGGATGAGGAGACCCCCCCCCCCCCCAATATGTAAAGTGCTTTGAGTGTCCAGAAAAGCGCTATATAAATGTAAGGAATTATTATTATTTATCTCAATAACATGCAACTTGTTAATAGTGAGATTTGGTCCCTAAGGTGTTACCGAATGTACTCATTTGGATTGACTGGGATGATTCTGTAGGGAAGTGAATCATGCGTAACATGTAAACAAACTACAAGCATAGATAAATACAACAAATCAAAGATAAAAGTGAAATTAACAGTACGTGCATTATGGTTTTGTATATGTAAATGTAAAAATTACACTGCAAAGTCAGCTCAACATTGCATATGTTTGCCATATGACTATTGCAGATGCACACATTGCGATATCAATGCTGAAATTATATATTGTTCAGTCCTACAGGGTACTGTTCGCCACCATACAGCTTCTGTCAGATTTGTGCTCTCCGCAATACAATTAGCAATTTAGTTCCTAACTTACATCAGTGGTTAGTTTGTATGAATTTGTATGATCTCATCTGCTCACGCCCAAGACTTTAGACTTGACTTTCAAATAGACGGTATTCAAGCCTCGTTAATAAATTGCCGTTTGAATAAGACATTTCGTGACTTACACTTTTAAGTAAATCTGGTCATCCTCCCAAACTTTGACAATATGGACATAGCCATATTCTTAGAGATCGATGTGTGTAGCAGGGAGTAAATCTGGTAAACTTTGTACTGCCTATAAATCTGAAAGACAAAACGAAGGGCAAGTTTCAGGCAGGTTATGCCAAAGCCCTCCAAGACATATCACTCTCCTCATCTTTCTTTTCATCCCAATAGGAAGAGGGGTGTGTTCGTGGAAAAAAAGGAGGTGAAGTATAGAAGATTTACAATGCCGTGACAGACCAAGTGCAGGAATGTTAATTGACACCCACTCCCGGCAAAGCAGTGATGCATTCGCAGGAAGTATGAATCTGGAGGGCCCGAAATAATGAAAGAAGAGTTGAAGTGGCATCTATATTGTTCCTACAGTTATAAACCAGGCCCACGGCGAAGGTAGCAGTAGGAAGTTTGGTATGTAGTAAAAACCACAGTTGGAGGACATTGCAGCAAGAACAGGCATGCAAATATCTAATTCAAATAGCTAGGAGGGTTTTTGACTGCTTTATTGAGGCCACATGTCGGCGGCCGAGTACATGTGATATGATACTTAGATACTTCGATGGTATTTTTATAAACACATCAGACTGCTTTAGAAGGATCTGTTTTGCATTTCACCCTAAGCCTTTACTTATGGAAATCAGACTAGAAAAATATGAGAAGTATTTGCTTATGACCAGTGTACAGTTATCCAGTTATACCTAAATGCTTTTTATTACTTTGTACTTGCTTATGATTTATGTGTGTGTGTGCAGGTGCAGGAAAGAAAGGCTGAAGCGTTTATTCCAGGCACGTGTTTGTACTGTCCTTCATCTATCCAGCTCTCTGTAATTCTATGGGCATGAACCACACTGACTCGGCTCCAAAAGACCAAATTAGAAAGAGCAGGAAAATGTTAAGAATGCTGAAAATACTGGGGTTGGCTTTTCTTTTTCTGATAAGTGTCCACTTTCCACAAGTCATTTAGGCACGCTAAACATCCTTGCAATTTCAATTATCTCACAAGCTGCTGAGCTGATGCATTCCTTATCAGAAATAGATTTACATGCGCTGTGTGCTCTTTTTTTGTTTGCTTAAACCAAAAACTGGGAATCCTTAATTTATTAACCGTTCAGGTTTTAAACGAGATAACATGGTGGGAGTTGATGCACAGAGTGTGGAGGAATGTAATTGCGATCAAACAGGGAGGCATTCTTCGAGATTATGTAATTGAGTGAATAGTTTCACTTATGATGAAGAATAGAGAAGCTGAAAATCTAAAGGATAATTTACAGGCAAATATGTGTGAAGAATTTATAACTAAATGACTAAAGTTTTTAGTCATTTTCATAATCAGGTTTCATGTTGTATATTGAAGAATACAATTGCAAAAATATGATTCATAAAATAACTACACTGTAAAAAAAAATAGTGCTGCCTAAAATGTTTGACTTAAGTTGATTCAACTTATCTCAACTTAAATTAACCTGACTAAAAATATCACCTTATTAACTTATGAAGTTATAGTTTCTTTTTTTGCACTATATACTGTTTTGCATCTGCAGAACTCTGGTTTGCACTCCTTGCCATGCATCCTTAAGTGTAATTGTATCGTTTACAAAATTGTATTTTTACTTCCATTTTAGATTATATTATATATGTAATTGTATTTATTGTAATTTCTTTTTAAAATGGTACTTTTTGTATCAATATTATATGTTAGGCATCTAGGGTCTGAGAGTAACTGGGTCTCTCTATGTCCTGTACATGTTGAATTGACAATAAAGCTGACTTTGACTTGACTTTGGCAAAAAAAAGTTAAATAGTAACGTATACTGTTTTAGACATCACTTCCCCCCCAAACATATGTGTAATATGATGTATAATCTAGTAGTCCACATTTGAAGTGTTTCTAAACCTTTCCTCAATTTCACAATGAAACGGAAGTATTTTACGTGGAAAATTGGCTAATTCATACAAATTATTACGTTTTTGTCTGAGTAGGTACTAAATTAGATTTTTTCCCTTATTTATATACCTTCAAAAACGTTCTATAAAATATGGATATGCCGTAGTATAGTCTGTCACATTGCCAGTTGCATCCCTTTAGTTCTATTAATAAATCTTCTCCTGCAGCCTAATGAATAGTTAAGTGTCCATTGAATGAGTAAATAAGAAGTTCTTCTTACTGTTTTTAAATACTATGAATCCAGTCATTCTATTGACTTTATGCTACAATGCGGAAGTGCGCTCGTTTTTGCGATTGTTTTAGGACTTCCGATTCAGTTGCCTATGGGAGAAATGACTAGAAATAATAAACGGCAGAAAACGGTCAAACTACTCGCTCTACAAACAAGTGTTTTCATGATTATACATAAAAAGTAGAAAAATATAATAAGAAAAGATCAGTTTGCAACATAAAGCAGCATTACGAGCTGTTTTTAACCTCTAAAAATGAATGGACGTGAACGAGACCGGAAGTCTCGAGCCAAAAAGATTCAAATGGCTGCGCCCGCTCATACGCAAAGAATAAGGTAAATACTGAGCTAACATGCTGTTGTGTACATAGTATGTACACTGTAAAAAATATGATCATTTAGTCCTGTCAGCATATGTTTTTATTAAACTAAGTTAATCATGCTCTAACTTTTCTAATTTTATAAGTTATGGAAGCTGTTTTAAGTCAGTTTAACGTGATATAAGTTCAATGGACTCATAAGGTTCATTTGAGTCAGCTTAAATATTTAAGGCAACCGGGATTTTTTTTTTACAATGTAGAGAAATATGCAATGCATACAAAATATCTTTAGTTCCACTCATTCCCATGAAGCCCTTCAATTGACATAATCAAGAAAGTCTCCTTACGCTGTATCGGTGGCTGAAGTCCCTGCCACCTGTAGAAACCATCATAGAATTTGTAATAGCTTTAAAATAAATTATATTGGTTCAAAAAAAGGAACCCTTCACTTTCTGTTTATGATATGTTAAAACCAATAAACCCTAATGGAAAAAGTCCCAAAGTAAAATGGACTGGTTTTAATGGTTACATTTAAATGGCTTATAAAATTTTATTGGTATTTTGCATGAGAAACTACTAGAACCCTTGTTGTGTTTTTTTTTTTTTAATTATTATTATTTAATGAACTTTAATGAAAAAATAACAGGAAAAATAATGCACTGTACTTAATGCAGTATGTCACATGAAAGTTACAACGTGATAAATCTTGCTAATACCAATGGCGAAGGCAAGCATAAAACTTTTATTCAAAATAGTTTAACGGCTACTGTTGCTTTGGTGGTATACAGGGAGACCAGAGGCCATTATGTGATTGGCTTTGGGCTGCTTCACATGACCATTATGCTTTTTCCAGTGGTAAGCAATACAGACTCTCTCATCTCCAGGGCTGCATAGGCATGTACTGTATGCATGTGCTTGTATGCTCAGGGGCGCAATTTACAACGAGAAATAAAAGTATTTCCCTATAATTCTATACACTCTAAGACAATCAGTATAATAAAGAATCATTTTTATGATATATACTTTAGTATGTTTACTGAAAATATACATAAACATTATGTATAATGTAAGAATACAAAGAGTATTAGGACGATTTTTTTTAACAATTAGCAAAAGAAAATAGTAATATTTCACTATTATTTTAATATTGCTGATTAGACTTCCCTAATTTACGTGTATTCGCATCCCCTTTAACTGTATGCCAAATGTTTTTTTAACTCTCATCTTAATTTGTTTTTCGAAGTCAACTGAATGATGTCTCGCTGAAACTTTCAGGTAAAATTATAATACAGCATGGGCGGGTTGGGTGGGTAATAGTACACCACCTTTTTTATGGGACTACACCACTGGTCCTCAGATTTCCATTTTTTATGTGTACATTTTTTAGCTACAGTGATTGCAATTTAAATAAAATAGCTTTTGTGGTAGGTCAATTAAAGTAAACTGATATCATTTAGTATCCAAATTTGTTTATGATGTATACTTTATAAAAATGTGTTTTTCAGTTGAGTGGTTGGGACGGTTTGTTTGGCATTGGGGGTGGTTGGAAAATGTCCTTCGCCTATGATGCCACAAAAAAGTTGTCGATTTGTCCTACCTTCTTATTGTTCTTAAGTGGAAGTTGCTGTTTTCTGTAGTCATTAATATGTACAGTTGACGTCAGAATTATTAACCCCCCTGAATTATTAGCCCCCCTGTTTATTTATTTATTTTTTACCCAATTTCTGTTTAACAGAGGGAAGTTTTTTTTCAACACATTTCTAAACATAATAGTTTTAATAACTCATATCTAATAACTGATTTATTTTATCTTTGCCATGATGATAGTACATAATTTGACTAGATATTTTTCAAGACACTTCTATACAGCTTAAAGTGACATTTAAAGGCTTAACTAGGTTAATTAGGTTAACTAGGCAGGTTATTGTATAACGATGGTTTGCTCTGTAGACTGAAAATATATAGCTTAAAGGGGCTAATAATTTTGACCTTAAGATGGCTTAATAAAAAATTAAACACTGCTTTTATTCTAGCCGAAATAAAACAAATAAGATTTTCTCCAGAAGAAAAAATATTATCAGACATACTGTAAAAGTTTCTTTGCCCTGTTAAACATGAAAAAAAAAAAAACATTCAAAGGGGGGCTAATAATTCTGATTTCAACTGTAATTATTAAGACATGCTTTGTACAGAAAAAAACAAGACTGTTTTGTACAGCTTAACTGAAAGCAGATTGGATGGGAGTTAAATTTGAAAAATGGCGGTATTTGACCGCTCTACGTGAATAAAAAATACGCTAAGAAGCTAATAGTGCCCTCTTGTGTCTGTGCCCCGACATTGGTAAAAGAGAAGGAAGTATGTAGGATTTAAGTTACTATAACAAACAGACAAAAACAATATCGCGAGCGACGCGTTGAACAGATTTGATGAATGAACATCGCGAGCAGGAAGTGAGGATCAAGTAAGAGACGTTTCATTTAAGCTAAATAGGCCGAGCTGTCTGCTTAGCTTATGGTAAATGACATTGCAGATGAATAATATAAACGATGCCTCACATATATTATAAATAAATACACAAACATATTAATGTTTTAATATTGTTACAAGTCTTGTAAGGTTGTTGGTTTTTTTGTGCTTGTGTACGATTAGATCAATTACACTCAGAAAAACAAACCATGGCTTTACTAAAAAAAAAGGGCCATAGTTGTTAGTTAAACAAAGCCATAATTTAACCTTGGCATTTGTAATAGAACTGTGGTTACCACACTTACTATAATAAAGGGAAGGGAGTAGCTGTATAGTGTTCAGTCAATAAACATGAACACCCTGTAAACTATAGCTTTATTTAATGAATGTATATTTGTAGGTAATTTCACCACATTTAAAATGTTTGTATTGAAGGAGTGTAATATTTCTAGTCAACCACAGATACACAAATACAGCACACCAATAAATGGACTGAAAGGCTTGTGTATTACAGAAAACAACAGCTCCTTTCATAGCATCTTTTATTTTGTTAGTTATGGTGGTCTTGAGTCCTGAAAGACTATCGCTTATCATTTAAAAATGATCTTTTACAGACATGAAAAGCTGCTGAAGACACATTTGGACGATAAAACCGCTTGGTATAGTATTTCTCTTTTAAAGTGACTCTTCTTACATCATTCTTAGACATTTGATCACATAAATATAGGTTGCATTTAGAAAATCACTTCACTTCAATGGCATACTGTATTTATCTGATATGAACCTCTTGCGTGATGTTAAATTCAAACCAGACCTCTTTTGATTTTTGGGCCCACTAAAGCTTCGTGCCAAGCATCTACAGTGTGAATAGCTGAATCTAAACAAAGCAACAAAAAGGTTTGAATATGAGAGCCTTCTGACCTTTCAGTTATGGTAAACTGAAATGAAGCTCCCTGAATGGGCGATGTTCCATTTTTAACTCTGAGTTAGTCATAGGAAAAAGGAGACCTCAATGAGGAATCACGCGAAAATTGCTCAAGCAGATGACGTATGTCTAGAAGATACACTGTTGTGTCTCACTTACTGGCAGTATCTGAAGAAACTATTAGGATTTGATGCTGCTTCTCTTTTCATTGCCAACACAATGGCCAGGATGTGTTTAGAGCTGGATCAGGTGGCACTGGGGTCAGTTTGCTATTTGCACAGAAAAAAGACTGGAAAAGGTCATCAACGCTGCGATAGGATTCACCCGGTGACTTAAACCATGCGAACGGGTTACCTCCTCGTGACATCATCTTTTCTGCTCTGAGGCTGAAATATAATCTCAGACGCAAGTAAAGACGGGCCTTGCGCATAATTATATCTCTCTTGAAATATGTTTCTCTTTGGGTCTGATTGGGCAGAGCTGGGATCAGATCAAGAGGGTATAGTGTCGACCGGAATATAGTTGTGCTTTCTGAGATTGGGTTCGGTTTTTGTGATCAAACGTTAAAGGAAAATTTAGATTTCAATACAAATTAAACCCAATTTACAGCATTGACTTGATCACCACATGTAAAGGATGCACGATATATTGGCAGGTATTATCGTGTCGGCCGATAAATGCTATTTTTAATGTGATAGTTATCGGTCTGATATCAAAATTAGGCCGATATCTTTAAGCTGATAGATTACGTAATTGTACAGAACTGCCTGCCTTGTGCATACGTGAACTTGTTCAGACTTGTCCAGTTCACTATAATGGAGCTTTCCTCGCATCGTTTATTTCTTTAAAGTCTGTCCGTCCTTTGTGTGTTATTACTGTGTGCTAATAACTAAGTAACCGTATTCCTAATCATTGTAGATATGTTTGATAGAGAGTCATTGTGTAGTTCGGTTTAAGTCACCTTAGAAAAAAAAATTACATGTTTAAACATAATAGCAGCGATGCGCACATGCTAATTATCTCGTTGGGGTGTTTGTAATACAATATGATTATTTGTTATTATCAATGCGTTGCTTGCATTTACTTGTTTGTTAATTAAATCCCATTTTGTTATTTAACCTACTATTTTTATGCAACAGTCAAACTGCATGTTAATTTACTATGCGAAGAGAAATAAATTATTGATATTTGGCATGCTAATTTATAATGAAAAAGTATATATCTATATAATCACCTTGCAATTTTGAAACTGAGTAGGCCATTCAGTTCATAAGATCAGTTTAAATATTTATGATGTTTTTAAATAAAATCAGTTGTTCACTGCATAAAAATATAACATTGAAATTTATATTTATCAGCTATTATATTGTTATCGGCCTCCAAATCATAAGAGTTACCGGTTTTCGATATCGGCCAAAAAATCCATATAGGTGCATCCCTGCCACATGTAATCATCTTGATTTGTTTATCATTTTGTTTTATGAAAAAAAAATAAGAATTGATTTGGTAGAGATGAATAGGGCCAGTTTTTGTTGGATTTAATAGCATAGTTCATTGTTATGAAGGTTGTTGGCTTTAGCATTTAGCCACTTTTACATAAACAGAAAGTAAAGGGTGATTACCACAATTTTCGGGTTGATGTCACTCGAGTGTCTGGAGGTGGTCATATTGAACGTCTATAAACTTGTGTTCTGCTGAAAAAAAACTTTAAGTACTCCTCGCATTGATTAATTACCCAAGGTTCCATCGTGTTTCTTTGCTTAAATACAGATTTTCAAAGTTGTGATATTCTTTTTGAACCACCCTGTACATTTTATGTGATGAATGGTGTCAGGATGTTCGTTATTCTTTACTGGAAAAGGTATTTTTACTTCTTAGGAATTGACACTGAATCATGCTCAGACTTTTGTACAACACGTGTTTATGAGTGTGATCATGAGCAGTAAAATTTCTGACAGCAGTTCACGTAATGTCCACTGGTGTTTGGATCCTAGAAGAAGTTCCTTTAAGAAAAGGAGGGATGAGTTGCAATTGAGCTTGCTGTCTTGAATCTGTAATATCCCTGTGTGCGTGGAGTTTGTTTTTCATGCATGCATGTATTCAACAAAACCCAGAACTCCCACAATGCCTGGGTTTTGGGTGAGGCAGCGTTTGGGCATATTTGTTGCCCTGTGAAACTAATCCATTAAAGTCAATGGATTACACAGAGTTTGGAAAAGGAAAATCCACAAGCCAGACAGTAAGCTTTTTCTGACTTGTTGAGGTTGTTGAAACAACATAAGATAAATGTGGTCCCAGCAAGGATGTATTATTCATAGCGCTTGACAGTAAGACTAGTGTAGGCGTATTTACCTGACTAGCTATTTAGTTTAAAGGGAGTGAATTTCATTACATATGCTGTCTGGCATTTATTTTGACGACTTGTTAATTTTTTTAATATAATATTTTTAGCCTTTTTAAATTGTTTAAAAGTTTATTGAAAGGATACAGCAAACAGACCAATTAAAAATGATAATAAGACTTTCTTATATAGACAAAAAAAATGAAGTAAAACTTAATATTTATTTATATTAATAATAATAATAATAATAATAATTATTTTGTTTGTAATGCACCAATGCAATCTCATGGCAATTCATAACTTTTTGATTTAGTGTCTTATTCGTATGAATTTGTATGATCTAATTCGTGCAATTTTGTACGATTTGCTCATCACCCAATGACGGTTGGGTTTAGGGGTTGGATGCCATGCTTCTTTTTTAAAGGTTCATTTTAAAGCCCTTTTTTTGAGATTTGAACAGATTTGTGTGTGTTGAGCATTAGTTAAAACAACGTTACCACCTGTCAGCTTTAATTGTGGGGAAATCTGGATAATTTTGAGGTTTTGTCAGCTTATTTCATCTTCCGGGTTTAAAAGAATTTTTTGGGCGGGATCAAAATCGGTGACGGAGCGTGAATCTGTTAGAGGAGTGATGACGCGTCAGTTTCTCATTATTATTCATAGCGGCGTTTTCTTATCCTATGAGAAGACTCTGCTTCTTAATTATTCATGAGAGCACGTGCTTTCCGAAGGCAAGGCAGACCTGCCAAGCTGTGAGACTTGATGACTGGGTGAGACCGCGTCTGTGCACGACATGGGTCATATGTGTTAGTTTTCATGATCCACAGGGTTTGTTGCATCTTTTTTTCCTGCGATTCTGTCAGGGCTGATACAGCAAAGCTGTTTGTGTGCAGCAAGCATTTTTCTCAGGAGAGTTGTATGAGAATTGGAAAATGGTGGACTTTTATCAGTTGTGTTTGTTACCATTCAGACACATTGCCTATATCCGTGCTACTGTATTTGCCTATGTTTAAGATCCTCTAGATCATCCCGGAGCATTTTTTGAAAAATTTCTCAGGTAGACTTGAATTTTCATATGACAGAACTTTTACAAATTCGTACTAATTAGCCACTAAACTGACAAAACGTAAAATACTTACATGTTCTCGTGAGATCAGGCTGGATACACAGCACATTAAACGTTAAATTTAATGTGACACGTTAAAATGTCATTTAGTGTAAGGATTTATGATTTATAGAACCTGCATCAATGAAGTTGATGAATGCAATTAAAATATTTAATTATTATAATATATTATTTTACATACTAAATTATATATATATATATATTCCATGACAGATAAAGTTTTCAAATTGACGCTTGCTCTTTGAATACAAAGGGCATGTGTCGTCTTGAAAGAATCACGTATAGAGGACGACAGACCAACATTTTGTATTGCATAAGTTGTTCTTGCCTGTTCTAAGTCTCTCACACACACCCTACCAACACACCTGATTTACCTGTGGTTTAGGTGGGACTTTAGGGACATGTAAGAGCAAGCAGGAGAGACAGAGAGAACTAGAGCATAAAAAAGGGAAGAGGAAGAGATGCAATACAGAAGCCTATAGAGGACTGTCACCAATTTAACCGTCACATGTACCGCACTGTTGCCTAAAGCCCTCATGAGAGAAAGAGACTGCTTCTGTAATATGGCAAGCTCTGTTCAGCTCTATATGTTTGCAAACGTGCTTATTTAGCATACTAATTTTGGTCTTTAAGATACAATTAAGTAAACCATTTAAAATATTCAGAGGTCTGAATCATCGTTCTATGAAAACTCGTTTTTGTCACAGAATAATTGTTTTTGACATGTCTTAATTCATCATCTCTTCAACTCAAAATTTTTATCACAATTTCAACATTTCAACACAAAATGATGAGTTATAAAATGTCTAGTCCCAGTCCATGATTCTCTTTCTTAGCTGTTATTAATTCATTGTGAACCATGGCTTCTTACTGTTTTAATAAACACTCTGAATTACAAGATATAAAGTCAGAAATGCAACACATGAAGTTGAAGAATGATGAAAAAGCTGCACATTAAGTATGTGACTTCTAATAAATTGTAAACAATCAGTGTCAGGTTATTAGAATAAAACAAATTGCTTTGAGCCGACTGTGAATAATCCTGGAAACGCAAGATGAGTCTTTTCAGATCAACATTAAGAACGTGTTAAATATTACTGTACATAAAATAATCTCCGAAGACCTTATCAAATAGACATCCTTGTGATATTAAAAGAGTGGTAAAATACATTGATCATGATAGATCAAAATACAGCACAAAGCCAAACATACATCTCAGTCTGATTTCACTATGTATCATTATTTGAAATGATTTGTTTTAGTTCTTTTAGTTCTCCTAAACAAACAACACGCAACCTAGAATTTAAAATTCACTAGACACATTCAGGAAAATGTGGGTAAATAAAAATATGACAAAAAGTCAATTTACAATAGCAAGAAGTCAGAACTGTGCGATTATATGAGCTGTTTCGTTAATAAAACTGAATTTTGAGATTTATTTAAATTGTGAGAAATAAAGTCAGAGAACTTTTAGGAAATGCACCGAGTGCTGTTAGAACCCATATAAACATGCTGATATGAGAAATAGTCACTATTTGAGAAGTAAAATTTGCAACTTACACAGAATTGTGAGGAAAAGTCAACATTTTTGGAAGTGCAGTTAGAAGTGTAAAAACTTGCAGCTATGAAAAACTATTCACAATTCTAAGAAAAAAAGTCATGTGACATGCAGAAAAGTTTAAATTGCAAGATTAAGATTAAGCTTATATCTTGCAATTTTTATGCATTTTTTAATTATTTTAATTTTAAAATCTATATATGTATATATATATGTATATATATATATAATCTTCTATATATGTCCACCTATTTTGTTCCACAGATGCTATAGTTTCTTCACATAGCCAGATGCCAATATACACTGAAAAAAATTATTCAAAGATGATTCCTTGGATTTACTCAATTTTTTTACCTTAAGTGGTTGTAAACAATTTATTTGGGCTGAATTTAAACAAACAAATTAAGTTAAACATTGCTCAATTTAATTTGTTTGTTTAAATTCAACACAAATAAATTGCTTGCAACTGTTTTGCATGCAACACTTTTTTTCAGTGTAGAACCTTTTTTTAAAGAGTGTGACTATAATGTTCACATTATAGTGGTCTAACTCAAGATCAATTATAAAATCAGTGATGGATATGAAGGGATTTCAGTGTTCTTCATTAGTCCTGTACAGTGTTTTTGTTCACCTGTTGTTTTTTGTGTATTCTTCATAGTAGGGGGTTGTTGAAGGGAAACAGAACGTTTGCATCTGTAAATGGTCACCATGTGCCAATGTGTTTAAATGGAAGAGGACTGCTGTCATCTGGTGAATCATTCTGAAGGTGGTGTTTATGTCATGCCAGCAAAGACAGACATGTTCTCGTATTCTTCAACTAAAGCCCCCCATGAGAAGATGATGGGTCACCAATTCACAGCGTCACATAAGATGTGACATCTGTCAGCAAATGAGGAAATGATTTGCAGCCTGCAATTCCAAACCACTACTTATCTGTCACAATTGAGGAGCTTACTTTCACAAGTTTACCCAGCTGTCAGATGTTTTTTAATGAACCTGTTTTAGTCAGCTGTTAATGGATTAATTTATTCAGGGCTATTATAGTTATGTTAAACTCAAACCATGAAGTTTCAAATAAAAAGTTTAAACTTATATTATTTAGACTGCATTTTAAAAAGTGATTATTTCATTTAATTTTAGTAAAGTGAGTAAACCCTATGTAATAGGGCTGTGTCATTTGGGGAAATATCTAATTGCGATTTTTTAAATAATTTTTTTTATTATAATTATTTTTTTTTTTTGACACATATTGCGATTTTGATTTGCAATTTAATTTTGTAGTCAAGCTTCAGCTCAATAATCTGTAAGCTGTGGCAACAATTCCGCAACAGCTCCTAAAAATTACCTGTTTTTGTTCTGTGTCTGTGGCTTATTACCAATGCTGTTTTTCTTTGATATTAAGTCATCTGTTAATACTTCTGAAGTGGCAGACGCCATCATCCCACTTGTCTGTGCTTCCCTGTTTGTTTTCTTTTTTTATTGAGGACGCTCCGCATAGTTTGGTTGCGCAGTTCTGATTGGGCAGCACGAAATTGTGCCCACTCAATTGGCTAGTAAGTCACTCATTTGCTTTGTCTGTGGAAATTAAATTACACATATATGTATATATATATGTCATATCGCAGCCACTTGCGATTAACTAATCGCAACTTTTTAAATTGCGATTCGATTTTGATTAATTGCACAGCCCTACTTTGTAAGTTGCAATTGTTAATTTAACTACATTTTTATAATTATGCACATACTCCATTTACTTGTAAATTTTAAGGCAACAGGTTTACTCACTTTTTTAACCAAAGCTAACTAATTGTTTTAAAAGGAACAGGTTTACTCACTTATTTTAAGTCAACTAATCATGTTTACAATGTTGTTAAATATGTAGTTTAATGTAGTATATCCAAAATGACCAAACACAAACTAAAAAACTAAAATAGAAATTATTCAAAAGTGTCTTTTAAAAGGCAAAAACTGATAAAAATGACAAACAAAAAATTACTGAAACTTTCAAATAAAAATAAAATGGTTAATAAAATGGTTCTATGATGAGTATACTTTACTTTTATAAAGGTTTAAACGTTTATCAAAGCCATATTAAAGCAATGTAAAGACAGAGAAATAATATTTCTACACTGTAAAAAACATTATCAGTTAGTCATGATGGCATGTTTTTTGTTCATTGTAACTTATTACCTTAATCATGTTCTAACTTAATTTTATAAGTTACGCAAGCTGTTTTAAGTTAGTTTACATAATATAAGTTCAATGGACTTCATGAGGTTAATTTGATTCTTCTTAAATTCAAGGCAACCAGGATTTTTTTAGTGTACGAACTTAGCATGTTTTAATTCTCTTTTTATTATGGACGTTGTTATATTCAGTTTTTCAGGGGGCAATAATATATACCAGTGCTCATGATTAAAATGTAGTAATAATAATAATAATAAATTATTTATATTCTAAAATATGTCAAAGTATTTCTGAATGACAGTTTTTGTTTCATGCTTTTGCAGGACACACAACACTCTTCAGTGCTACACCCAAACCGTCTCTCATTGGTTTCGATTGTTATCTCCTCACTGGTAATGAGGCTTCCATGACCTACATAACCACACAACAAATCATCCTAGAGCTTCAGAAAATGATGTAGTGTCTCTCGTTCTTATCAAGCGAATAACACATTTCCATATGTTGTAATCCTTTTTATCTTGTTTTTGACTAATCTCCTCTTTGATCCTCCTCTGTCCTCCTTTTCCTTATGTGATACCACTACTTTATGAGTTTCCCCCCTCTCCGTCAGTAATTTACACAGCTGCCTTCCACTTTCTCTTGGCCGTGGCCCCTTTGTGGGGTGAGGGAGGAAGGAAGGGCCAGTCAGCTGGTTCAAGAGTGGAGGCTCATGACATGCCTGACGTTCCTAATGCCTACCTCAATAAACCAATGTTAACCTCCCGGGGCTCAGACGCCTGGAACAGGTGCCTTATTGCCGTCTGCTCACTCAGTACAGAGCAGTGAAGCCATAAGTACTTAGCCCACCACAAGTGCACACAAACAGTCTCGCACAGAATTCAATCACGCAGTCCGGACACACAAACCCGTGCGTATTATTTGCTGCTCTGGTCTCTTCCTGCTGCTGCCAGGCTCATCTGATATGACGCATGACTGAACACACTCAATGTTGGGTGGGTCGTGAGCTCTGAATCAACAGGTGGCCATTCAACAAGACTGTCATTAATACAGTAAGTAAGCCCCGATGTGATTTATGCCAAATATATATTGAGTGAGGCAAATGGCATTTGTGGTTATTTGAACTTTCTCGATATTACTCACAGGGGATTAGTAAAGTGATCGTTCACTGAAAAATGTTATATATTCTGCTGATTTACTCATCCTCAAGCCATCAAGGAGTCTTCAGTAGAATATTAGAAAAATATTTTTAGCTGAAACTGTGATTCTTGTTATTCATAAATGCAAGTCAACACCAAGTATACAAGTTTTTTCAAGTATACAACAAAGTACAGAATAATCTAAATAGATTTTTTGTCCCCCCCCCCCATACTGTCCTATACATGCCCCAAACCTCCAACCCATAGTGCCACAAATAAACCATTTAATATATCAAATTAAACAAGAAAACATAAGTCAGGTTCTAAGCATTATGTCCTGTTATACCCAAGTATGAAATGAAGCTGCCCCAGTCTTTGACAAACAAATCTTGCAGCTTTTTCAAATGAAACACGATTTTTTTCAAAGACATATAAGATGACTCTTCTTTAATCCATTTGAAAGTAGAAGGTGGTTTAGAGTCCTTCCATCTCAGAGTTATACATTTTATGGCTGCTAGTAGGGCTAGTCTGACAAATCTCAGATTAGTGCTTTGTTGATCAAGTAGTGTAGTATCTTCTAAGAGGGTAAGTCTAGCCTCTCTAAGCACATTAGTACCTAAATTTATGGCAATAGCTTCCAAGACCTCTAACTATTAAACTAAAAAAGCATTTGTACACTGTAAAACCCAACAGTCAACTTTGTCAAATGAAGTGTGTGTAGCTACCTCAAAATTGACTGAAAGTTAATTCTTCTCATTTGAAAAGAGTTTTCAACTAAGTGTTGAAGGTAATGAGTTAATTAAATACCTCATTACTTCAACTTAAATAGAGTAAGTTCACAGTACTCGTAAAGATTAGTTATTTTTAACTCAAATGGTTTGTAGCAATTGATTTCCTCAAATGGTTTGAGTTGCCTTAACTTATTGGGTTTTACAGTACTTAGTTGGTTTGAGTTTTCTTCATTTATTGGGTTTTACTGTGCTCAAATTGCTTCATTTACTCAAATGGATTAAGTTCACAGTACTCAGGATTCGTTTTTTAATTCAAAAGGTTTGTTGCAATCGGTTTCTTCAAATGGTTTGAGTTACCTTAAGCTTTTAGGTTTTACAGTGTAGGCAAAACTAAATTGATTCCCATGACTCCTGACAATCTGTTAATGCTAATCAAGTGAAACGAGTGGTCTGTGCAAGAACTACTAACTTACTTTAAAGGGCGCCTAAGGTGAAAAATATACTTTTCAAGCTGTTTGGACAGACATATGTGTAGGTATAGTGTATAGACCATCATATTGGGGTGATATAAACACACACACTCCTTTTTTTTTTTTATTTAACAAGATAAAAACGGGGGGGGGGGGGGTGTGGGGGGTGTTGCAGGACTATCCTTAAAGGTGCAGTGCAACAAAACTGCTTCCTGATACAAAAAGGTATAAAATAGAAACTTATAAAAGGTATGATAAAAAATCTGATGGGTGTTTTGAGCTGAAACTTTACAGACACATTCTGGAGACACAAAAGACTTATATTAAATCTGAAAAAGGGGTAACCTAGTTGCCTTTTAATGTCCTACAGTCTGAAGCATAAACTTCCTGTCTTATTATAATTGGGGGTTGAATATTGGCATCAAGGGAACTTTTTCACAGTTCCTAGAACTGCTAGTAGAATTATCCCTGTATTATCCCTTTGGTATGTTCACACCCCAGGAAATTTTATTTCTAGGAACAGGGAATTTAAATTAGTTTTTGGTTCAGAGCAGGGTCTAATCCAGCACAGTAGGAACTACATGTTAAGTGTACACTGATTGGGCGAATACATGCTATCCGAAACACAGACAGCATTTTCTTAAAGATTTGTTTTTGACATTTTATAATGATAAGTAATAAGTGATTTAGTTCTCCTTATTGCTGTTCCAATTGCAGAACGTTGATGTAAAGATTTTTAAGCCATTCTTTAATGCCATCAATGCTGTTTGTGCCAACCCCCATCACCCAACCAATCCCTTTTTAAAGCCTAAGTCTCAAACTTGATTCCCAGAGGCCCGCAGCTATGCACAGTTTTGCTCCAACCCCAATCAAACAGCTGATCCAACTAATTAAGGTGTTCAAGACTTCTAGAGACTATTAAGCAGGTGTAAGTTGGAGGGGGTTGGAGCTAAACTATGCAGAGCTGCAGCTCTTTAGGAATTGAGTTTGAGACCATTGTTTTAAAGTCTTGGTTTATGTACTGTTTAGGCAATGGTACAATTTTTAAAGTGTACATTTGTCATTGGTATAGGAATACAAAACCAAACAATACCCAATCCTTGTAATAATCTTGTAACTATATATATATATATATATATATATATATATATATATATATATATATATATATATATATATATATAATTTATAATGCTCCGTTTCTTCACTCAAAAAAATACATTTTGCTGCTTGTTCAAACTACTGTTGCAGCAGGCTCATTGTGGATACGTATCCCAATCTACATTTCTGGAGAGTGCGAATTATGTATGGCTGCATTTCATCTTCAAAATGAACAGGATGAGGTGGTAAAACTGCGCTGATGGATTCTGTTCTTTTTAGTGCCACCAGTTGACTGATTACATCCATACGGACGGCTTTTCCGGTGTTACCAGTTTGCCCAGTAGCTCGCCGTGTACATCGATGGACAAGGGGCTCAGTTGACCACGATGATGGGGTTCAAGTCCGGCGAAGAAATGTTCCAGAAACCAGGTAAAGCAAACTAAAGAAAGAAAAATAAAAATATGGTAAAATCACGCACTGCTTTTCTTTTTGTAGATTGCTTTTGAAAACACTATTGATTGGGTTTAGGGTTAGGGGTGTATGGGTCAGTCGGTCAGTCACTGTGCATTCACACCGAGGGTGGCGAGAGCATCAAAGTAACCGGAAGTCATTCATTTTCAATGGGAGCCAGCTGCGATAAGCAACAAGGAGCGCTGCAGCATTTCTTCGTCGGTGTGAGCGTCAAGGAAAGACTTTATGGTATGACACAGTTCGGCGGCAAGCAATCAGAATGTAGAAGTCCACCACTTGAGAGGAGTCCAGAGAACATAGTCCTGTAAACTTTGGTTCTGACCACAGTTGTTCCCAAGGGTTTGAATATTGCGGTCACCTGATTTCTAGTTATTTACGATGTTTTCTTACAGGGACTTAAATAAAAAAGTTACTGGTGAGTTACTGTTGTGCACTAATGTTACATATGCTTTTTAAAAATCTTGTGTGCAGTACAAAACAGTATTGCTGCTTCAGAACATTTCAGACATATGGACATATTGGATAAGTAGAGCAAAACCACAGCGCACACATCAACTTGATCTTCCATAGTTATATGAATTTGATAAAAGGCGTGCAACATACTTTGACACTCTCGCCCCCTTTGGTGTGGACGCACAGTTAGTCGACAGTAAGCTGGCCTGGTCGCTGAAGAGTGTATTGCGCCCTCTAGTGGATTTATAATATGACGCGCAAGAGAAATTTGAGATCATCAAAAAGTGTACACAGCGTCATCTGGTGGATTTGCAAAGCTGCAAGCAGATGCACATCCAGTTATGTATTACGATGTCCACAGACATGTAGACCTGGGTACAAATCCGTAATGAGCCTGGGTTGACTTATTTAAAATGAGCTGAAACAACAAAATTCTTGATATTTTTGGGACAACTTAATCGTTTTATGTTCAATCCACTTAAATTTATACTGTCATGCTATAGGATTAATGAATTGTGTGGAACCCTGCATTTCTTACCATGTTGCACAGCATTCATTTGGCTTCATAAGACCTCAATATATTGTCAGGAGTCTTGCGTGTTAATATAGTTTTTCCTGTATATTTCAAAATGCCTGTAGCTTTGCATTTTATGAATCACGAAGGAGCACAATTTCTGCTAAAATAATCTTCTTTAATGTTTTACTGGAGATGAAAGTCTCCTTTAACTCGAATGACCTGAGGGTGGTAAAACTAACTGCACATTTGTATTTTTAGCTGAACTTTCCCTTTAAGCCGTTTCCTTGCATAGATAACTTTGTTGGTGGATAAATTCCCCATTGACAAGGTCATTCACCTCCAATGAACATCCAGAACATCCCTTTTGCTGGTCTTGTGTTAACTGAGCCTTGAGCATATCTAATTGAACAGGAGGTATATTGTTGTGTTCCAAGTCAGAGCATTGGAATGTTGTTATAAAGGCTCTTGGTGCCCAGAGAGCATTTATTCATTCAAGTGAATATGTGCGCTGCTTTATGTAGTCTGATCACATGATTGCCCAGCTATCAGTGGCTGCTCATTTCACTGCCGCTCTCGACTCTTTGACTGTTTTTGTTGGGGTGTGTCAGCGAAATGATAAATGAGATTTATGGTAGTGAGCACCAGAATTAAAATTGCTATAATCTGCAGGAATGTTGCATCAGATTATCTGCTGTAACTGTACTGCATTGTGAAACTCTGAGTTCTGACTCTAAATTCTGATTGCAAAGCACATATTTGAATTCTGTTATAAAGTATTTCCAAAGATCTATGATTTTAATGTTTTCATGGTTAAATGTTTATTTTCTTTTGATAAAAACGAGTTATGTTTACAGACATGGTTATGCGCTTCACCAGTATGGACCAATCCACACTTTGAGCTAGACTTTATTGTAGGGATGAAAGGGATGGTAGGGGAACAGTGGGATGAAGGGGAAGGGAAGTAAGAGGATAAACAGTGACCAGGTAGCTTGGTTGATTCGGCGTCCTACGATGATGCCCAGAGACTTAGAGTAGGGGTACCGTCTCTGTAATACAGAGTGTCCAAACCCAGTCCTGCATATTTTAGTTCCAATCCAAATTAAACACACCTGAACCAGCTAATGAAGCTCTTTCTATGGATGCTAGAAACATCAAGCGAGGTGTGTTGAAGTAAGTTGGAGCTAAACTATGCAGGACTCCGGCCCTCCAGGACTGAATTTAAACACCCCTGCTGTAATATTTTGGTGGAGTGATTGGACCCGCCGATTCAACCTAGGGAGGGAAGAGAAGGGTTATAGGATTGTTAATGGGAAGTGAGGAAATAGAGGGAGGGAGGGTGGGTTTGAGAGAACGAAAAGAACAGTGCTAGGGGGCTGGTCTGCCTTAAATAAGTTTTTAGGGAGTAGGTGATTGGTTAAGAAGACAAAGTGGGGTGTTGTTCTGCTACCGAACCGTTGTTAACAAGTTAACTCCATATTTTAGACAACACAATACAAATGTTTTAAAGTGGTAGTTCATCTAAAAATGAAAATTATGTTATTTTATTGTTCGACATCGTGTTGTTCCAAATCCCTGAGACCTTTGTTTGCCTTCAGAATACAAATTAAGATATTTTAGGTGAAGTCCACCAAAAATCATTTAGTCTTTAGTGTTATAATCAGAATATTATCAAGTTATGAGAATTTTTGTGCCTACATTAAACAAAAATAATGACTTTATTCAACAGTTTCTTCTCCTCAGTGTCAGTATAGGGCGCACCACTGATATATTTCCTTGTATGTGCCTGTGCATTGTTTCAAATAAAGGAAGTTGCAATATACTTACACTGAGAAGAAGTCACTGTTGAATAACAGCATTATTTTTGTTTTGTGCTCACAAAGTATTCTCATAAATGAGCAAAGGTCTCTAAATTTTGGAACAACATGAAGGTGAGTAATAATAATTGTCATTTTGGGGTGAACTAACCCTTTAACATCACAAGAGTTAAGAAATCAATATTCAGTGGAATAATTCTGAATCAACAAACATTTGTTAATCTGACTAATTGTCATTTTTCAGCAAAAAACAAACAATCTCTAAATCAATATTTGATTTGGAATTTGCAAGAGATGTTATCACACCTTTATACACTACCTGACAAAATTTTTGTCGCCTATCCAAGTTTAAGGAACAAGAAATAATAACTTGACTTCTAGTTGATCATTTGGTATCAGAAGTGGTTTATATGAAAGACAAAGGCCTCTAGATTACACTTATTTTACCAAAATAAAATATGATGCCTTGATTTTTTTATGATTTAAATAGGACAGTAAGGTCTGACTGTGCTTAGACAAAAGTCGTGACACTTAACAGAAATAATGTACTGTAAAGAATATAAAGTCTATGGTGCAGTGGAAAAAAGAATTAATATTGTGTATGACTCCCATGAGTTTAGATGGCTGCATCCTTACATCTCTGCAATGACTCAAATAATTTGTTAATAAAGTCATCTGGAATGGCAAACAAAGCGTTCTTTCAGGACTCCCAGAGTTCATCAAGATTATTTGAATTCATCTTTAATGCCTCCTCCATCGTCTTACCCCAGACATAGTAAATAACGTTCATGCCTGGTGACTGGGTTGGTCAATCCTGGAGCACCTTGACCTTCTTTGCTTTCTGAATCTTTAATGTGGAGGCTGAAGTATGAACAGGAGTGCTATCCGGCTGAAGAATTTGCCCTCTTCTGTCGTTTGTAATGTAATGGGCAGCACAAATGTCTTGATACCTCAGGTTGTTGATGTTGCCATCCACTCTGCAGATCTCTTGATTACTCCATACTGAATGTAACCCCAAACCATGATTTTTCCTTCACCAAACTTGACTGATTTCTATGAGAATCTTGGGTCCATGCGGGTTCCAATAGGTCTTCTGCAGTATTTGTGATGACTGGGATGCAGTTCAACAGATGATACATCAGAAAAATCTACCTTCTCCCATTTTCCCCAAAGATCAACTAGAAATCAAGTTATTATTTGTTGCTCTTACATCTGGGATCAACAACAAGTCTTTTATCAGGTAGTGTAGAATAAAACAAATATTAATGTTTTACTTAAATCCAAACCTAACATATTCAGTAAATCCTGAGAATCTGGGCATTTTCAATTGTTCTCTTCATTTTTCTCCATGACTGTAATTTCTAAAAACTAACATTCAACTTGAGTCTATTTCAGTGATGTTTCTGCTCGTTGCAAATCAATGTAATGTGCAATTCTGCATGCCTTATTGCTTTCATTTAATCTGATTTGCCCAATATGCCATGTATACAAATTTCATTTTCATGATTACACAGTTGTGACTCTCTTTCTTTCTCTTCTAAGAAATTGTGATCTGAAAGAAAGAACGGTGAAGACCCTGTCTCCTGCCCCCTTCAATGGCTTGCATTTCAGAGATGCTGAAGCATTGGAAAATCGGTCAGTGGAGAGGAATTTCTCTTTATGTCTCTTTCTACCGACCACACAGTCTTGCAGTAATTTTAGGGTTAGGGCCGCAGTGGCATCTCCTCCATTCCCATCATTATCTCCATCTGCAACCACATGCGCTACAGTTTCAAATGAGACTCTGAAACTATATTTAAAGGGTATATATGCGCTATAGATACTAGTAACGATGCTCTATCTTGTTCATCCAAACAAATATAGACTAATTGTTGATGTCTCTACCTATTTTGTCAGTTGGTAATGGCAGGCGTGGCCACACCTAATGGTTAAAGTCCCTTTAGTAGTTCTCATTCATGTTCTCAGTTTTATGATCACGCATGTTATCGCTAAAGTCGCTTCATAAACTTTCTGTGGCAATGCTTCCCAAGCGAAACCCCTGTTTAGCCCCTTTAATGTGGCTCAGATGTGTGTGGTCTTCTGCTCTGAGCATCTTTCTGAATTGTTCCCCATAATCTGTGATCTGAAAGTGGAGTAAACTCTGACCGAGATGGAAGTAAATATTCTATCAAGTACTTTTTTTGGCGCAATAACAAATCGTCTTTTGAACTTTTGACCTGGTTTGCTAATTTACCCGGTAACGACTCTTATCATGTGATTACATACAGTGTGTCAATATAGATTCGGTCGTTACCATAACAAACTGAAGGCTGTATAAAATTCACACCCTATTCAGTGTCAGTTTCAGTGGATTGAATGGAGTATTCGTTGAGCTTTTAGTTTTATTATTTTAGAGGTCCTTGACAGTGTTATTTTGGTGTGGTTGGTATACTGTTATTATTTTTAGTTATTTTAATGAAAAAAAATATAATAATAATAATAATAAAACATTTTATTTGTATTTAATATTTTTTTCTAATATATAAATTTGGGTGTACTAGTTTTTGGACCACCACCGTAAGTTATTTTGTTAGATAAGCTGCAGATTTGGCTTCAGTACTGACTAATCTAAATATGCACAAATACAATATTGTATAGCTTCCTATTAAAAATGAATATGAATATATTATATAAAATATGAAGGGTGTACTCATATATGCTGAGCACAATATATATATATATATATATATATATATATATATATATATATATATATATATATATATATATATATATATATATATATATATATATATATATATATATATATATATATTATCATATTTTGTATCATATTAGAAAATTTTATAGCTATATTTTATATATTTTAAGTAGCAAAACAACATTTCGACCTACATGGTCTTCATCAGGTTCATCATCACCTGTGAAATTATTGTGAAATTCTCAACATTGTGAAATTAAAGGACTTTTTGAGTGCTTTTTCAGTACTGACTAATCTAAATATGCACAAATACAATATTGTATAGCTTCCTATTAAAAATGAATATGAATATATTATATAAAATATGAAGGGTGTACTCATATATGCTGAGCACAATATATATATATATATATATATATATATATATATATATATATATATATATATATATATATATATATATATATATATATATATATTATCATATTTTGTATCATATTAGAAAATTTTATAGCTATATTTTATATATTTTAAGTAGCAAAACAACATTTCGACCTACATGGTCTTCATCAGGTTCATCATCACCTGTGAAATTATTGTGAAATTCTCAACATTGTGAAATTAAAGGACTTTTTGAGTGCTAAAAGTGGAAGTTAACATTTTAGATGTTCTGTTATTATTAAATTGGTCTTTAAAATGTTTTAATTTTGCTGTATTGCTCTTTTCATAACTATTAAGAAAGATACAGTTTAGTTTTTAATATAAAATATTTTTTATTAAATATTGTATTTTTCATTCATAATTTTATTGTGTTTTATTATTTAACCAATATTTGTATATATTATTGTTACATGCATTGTAATATTGTAGATATTAGGGTTGTTAGATATTATGCAGTATTATGGATTATACATATATATTATATATATATATATATATATATATATATATATATATATATATATATATATATATATATATATATATATATATATATATATATATATATATATATATATAATCATTTTATTGTATTTTGTAATACAATATGTATATTTATAATACAATAAACCTGCATGTGTATATAAATACTTTATTCATTCATTTTCTTTTCGGCTTAGTCCCTTTATTAATCTGGGCTTGCCACAGTGGAATAAACTACGGACAATTTAGCTTGCCCAATTCACCTGTACCACATGTCTTTGGACTGTGGGGGAAACCGGAGCACCTGAGGAAACCCACGCCAACACGGGGAGAACATGCAAACTCCACACAGAAATGCCAACTGACCCAGCTAAGGTTCGACCTTCTTGCTGTAAGGCGATCGTGCAATCCACTGCACCACCATGATGCCCTATAAATATTTTAGAATATTATAATATATTCCATTTTCTATTATACTTTTACAAATAATTTATATAAATATTATACAAAAAAATTATATCTCCATATTTTAAAATAATTTTGCTTTAAATTTTTATTACTTCAAGTTAAACTACACAAAAATTTGAAATGTTGCCTTGACCACAAGATTAAGATAATAATTTAAAAAAATGTCTGAAAGTATAGAAATTATAAAAAGTTATGGTCTTCTTCTTCCCACAGACTATCAGGTTGATGAACACTTAACACACCTCACACAAACTCTTTCCACCCCCCTCACCGCATACCATCAAGATGTAGCATGACTGTACTTAAAACAATATTGCCTACAATAATTTTCCACCAACCTATTTATCGTCTTTCATGCATTTATTGTCTTTTTCTCACATTACTGTCAACATATAGTACGTTGTTTTGTTTTTTGGAGTATGTTGTTGAATTTTGCACTGTCTGAAGCCAGCACCTGAGCTTTTAACTCATCATAGTACACATACTGCTAATGATGTGACAATATAGGTGATTTAATTTGATTTTAGCCTAATTAACAATAATTTTTTTGGTCTCATAAACAATTTACTTTAAAGTTATGTATGTTATCATTTGTGCATTCCCATTTTTTAAAGATATCCATATCTATGGTCTTTAAAATGAGCTTCTTTTGTTTACCACAGAAGAAAGATGGTCCTGCATGTTTGAGACAGCATGAGGGTGAGTAAAGGATGTTCGAATTTTCATGACAGGGTGAACTGTACCTTTAAGAGCAGGAAGTCTCAGTGTTGGGAGGTGATTGACTGAGATATACATTAGCTCACACATGCGTCTTTGAGCAACACTTGCTGCTGTATGTTGATGGGCTGCTAACAATGGACCTGCTGTTTGCTTCTCTGCTGTTGAGTCGAATACCACCTGTCTTTCAACAGCACTCCCCCACACTTTCAAAACAGCCCAATCTCAAACTACTCAAGAGTGCTAGGTTTACAGATTTACGATGTTAGTGACACCTTGAAGTGCTTTACATTTTAGAATCATCTCAAATTCAGAGCTTCTAAAGGTAGCTGAAATGCATTCGATCAGGTTTTAAATGCTTATGTGGTCAAATGTGTTCAAAAAGGCACTTAAACAAACCCTTAAAGGGATAGTTCACCCAAAATGTACATTTCCCCACCATTTACTTTACTCTTCATCAATTGGTTGCAAACTTTTATGCTTTTCTTTACTCTGTTGAACACAAAGCAAGATATTGTGAGGAATGTTGGAAAAAACATCCCTTAACATTCATAGTAGCCACAAAACATGCTATGGAAGTTCTCCATGGAACATTTTTGGGTGGACCATCCCTTTAATTCTTAATTTTTTAGGACATGTTAAAGCAAGCTGGCCAATTAGGATTTAAAGTTTAGTTTGAAGGTGACAAAAATATATAAAATGCAAGTGTTGTCTTTCTAGTCCCAATTTTAACACAAACTCAGCATTAAGCAAATAGATTTGTGGCTTTTAGAGCGATTTGGTTTACAGTTGTCTCCTTTCATATTAATACGCAAATTATTGAGCGGTTTAATAGAGTGATCACAAAGCCAGTCTAATGTTGATTGGGTATATTTTTGCAAACTCCGAACAGAAACGGCAACTGGCCTTTTTGCTGTTGGGCAACAGTGCTAAACACTGGGCCACCGTGCCACCCAATCTACATTAAAAAGGGGAGGAAGGGGGGTTTCTTCCTGACAAAGATAGTTGTGGAATAACTGTGGTTATTTATAGTGCCTTAGGGGTCGTATGATTGGAGGATCATGATTAGCTAATGCAGGACCAGCTGTGGTCAATCATAAGCACGTGATCCTCTCAAAATTAGTTTATAAACAAACTTCACTTAATGTTTTTTATTATAGCAAAAATAATTCAAATATTAAGTAAATATCATGTTTCATGAATATATTTAGTACATTTCCTCTTGTAAATATATCAAAACTTCATGTTTGATTATTAATTTGCATTGCTAAGAATTTAATTTGTCCAATTTAGAGGCGATTTAGATTTTTTTTAACCCTCAGATTCTAGATTTTCAAATAGTTGTATTTAAGTCAAATAATGTCCTATCCTGACAAATATCAGTATAAAGATTATTTATTCAGCTAACAGATGATGTATTAATCTAAATGTCCAAAGATTAACATTTAACATTAGTTTTGTTGTCCAGGGTCACAAATGCTAGAAAAATTAAAATATCATTATTCATGAAGACGCTCCGTTTTTAAGTACAATTTAGGCAAGACAAGTTTATTTAAAATTACTTTACATAAACAGAAATAAAAGAAACAAGTATAAGACAATAAAAATAACAAAGAATAAAAATGATTAAAAACAGATTAAAATTTGTTATAGTTTGATCTTAATTTAATTACCTGACTTTTATTATATATAATTAAAAATATTTAAGTTCTTAGTCCTTCTTAGTGCTTTTTCTTTCTCAGATTAGTCACCTAAGTTGACATGCATGTGTGAAAAAAAAGGGAAGTGAGGTGAGAATCGCGGTGTGGGTAAATTAAAGAGATGGCATTGTTAACCAAAAAATCTCTGAAATGTTGGGAGCAGCCGCTGTGACAGACTTTGTGGATACATTGTCGTCAGAGGTGTGGATATTTTAAGAAAAGCAGAGCAGTTCAGCTAACAGAAAATTAACATTCAAGAGTGTTTCAAAATCAAACCACTGTTCAAGAGTTTGAGCAATTTTGAAATCAATGTATCCGTTACGCACTGAAAAAATATCTGCTGTTCTTTATCTAAATGCACTTACAGTGGGGAGACTGTCGTAAAATTCTCTCTGTCAAGTAAACCCTTTCTCGGGGGCACTTTTTGTTGGTGACTGCACCGTGTGGCTGTCAGTGGAGCAGTTAAGTAGGGTTTCAAACACAAGGAGCTTGACTCCAAAATTCCTGAGAGTTGCTATGGGACTCTTTTGTCAAGATTTAAGTCCTGTATTCAAGTTCTGATTACAGTTGATACATTTCTCAACCAGATAGCATCTTTATGTACGCCTTTTTTTAGCAGCACACATACAATAAGTATGAAGATAATAAATTAAATAATCTAAATTAAACTATATGTTATTATATATATATATATATGTATATTTTTTAAATGTTTGAGCAATAATGTGTGTAAGGCCATTTTATATTAAGAATGTATATACTATATAAACAAATATTAAATCCCTGTAAAAAATGCTGACTTCCACACAATCGATTTGTATTGGGACAACATGAAGGACCAATAATTTATTCTTTTTACAAATTTAAGTGGATTGAACATAAAACAATTAAGTTGTCCCAAAAAACAATCAAGAATTGTGTTGTTTCAGCTCATTTTAAATGAGTAGTTTAAATAAAACATCCTTGTTGAGTGCACAATAAAAGAATTTAAATGGGAAAAAGTCATTAAAGTCTTTAGATCTTTTAGAAAACAGTAAACACCAGTAGCTGATTGCGAATGAATGTGTGAATGTGGTACTTTTTTTGACACTTTAAAGGTTAAAAATGACCATTTCCCCACTCACGCTCGAGTGGTTCTAAACTTTTATGCATTTATTTTTACTGTAGATATTTTGAAGAATGTTTTTGAAGAAAAAAGCAGTCATTTACATCCATTGTAGCAGCAAAAAAATGCAATACAAGTCTGTTTTGAATACTGTTTTGTTCCAACATTCTTTAGTATGTCTTTCTTTGTGTTCAACACAAGAAAAACTCAAACAGGTTTGGAACAAGAGCAGGACGAATAAATGATGGCAGAATTTTCATTTTTTGGGTAAACTATGACTTTAAACAGGCAGTTGTATTGTCGGCAATTGTCAGTTAGCAGTTTCTCCTTTAGATAAATATTCATGGATGTATCAATCAGCGGGTATTTTCATCAGCTGCTAAATGTATGCCTACCACCATGTGCAATTGTAGTTGTATGCATGTATGAGAATCTATTTCAGCAATAAATCATTTTAATAAACGCAATCCAACAAGCTGATATCAAAGTTGCTTTAAGGCAAGTCATTTCACTCGGCAGCCATCTTTGAAATGCCTGTATGCTTGGGCAGTCTGTCTGAATGGGCAAACATCGAATTCTCCAAAATTGCTTGCCAAGCTTATGATAAAATTTTATATTAGGAATCAACAATATAATTAAACAACAAATGTCTCTCTTTAGTTTCTTTTCTAAATGTTTGAACCACACAAAATCTGCTGAAATTCACGTCTGGTTTAGGCCCCTCCCCCAGAGACTCGTCAGTCTATAACGATTGCTGACTGGCTGCTGTACTAGAAGGTGGGGCTTCATTCACCATATTGACCGTTACACTTTCACCCATTCAAACTATACAAGTGACATGTCTTTTATAGACTTTGCTGATATTAACCAAAGAGCATAGAATCACCAAGAGGTGACACTCTAGTGCGATTTGGGAAATGGCGCGGCGGCCATTTTGGAATGAAAATGTCAATAGAACAACAGCAAATTATAAGTCTGTAAAATAAACTATTAAAAGTGCTGATGATTGAGATTGTAAGTGTTGTATTGTTGTCTTTCAGGTTGTATCTCAGCTTTAATGCGCTTTTTAAATAAATAAATGTTAAACAAATCAGCTGCTTGCCATCGTGAAAGCAATAAGATCCAATGGACAGCCGACCGCTTTCACTCCAAATTGGCAGAATCTGGGGCTGTTGCTGGGTGCTGCTGTTGCAATGGAACGTTCTATTGAGTGTCGCCTCTTGGTCATTCTAAGCTCTTTGTATTAACAAATACATTCAAAAATAGCTGTTGTTGTTTAAAACCTGCAATGTACAGTATAAATAATATACATTCTCATCTCTGAACGGTTATATCCCATTTTTTCAGGGATTTAAATATTGATGTTTTTGTGTGTGTGTAATGTTGTGGCATTATGGGAAACTTGGAAAACTTGATTTTTTCTGTGGCAACACATTGACCGTTCCAGCATTAGCACATCAACATGTCTGGAGTTTGACATATATGTCTATGTGGTTTCTTTATCTCCGCTATCCAATTGACACATTCTGATCTTCCTGATTTTATTACATTTTAAATATGATCCTAATGTGTTCTCGTGCTGATTGCGGTGAGGTTTAAGATTCAATCTTACAACAAAAGCCTCACATTACCAGAAAATCTGGGAAGAACCTCTGAACAAAACTGAACAAAAGCTGATATAGTGTAAGCCCTGCTTCATCTGATGGTATTCGAATCAAACACAGAGTGCAAGTGTTCTCATGTATGATGTCGTTTAGTTTTAAACACGATATATAATATTTTCTCACACACACACACATACATCTGATTATCTCTCCGGGGTAAGGGTGTAGTCTCAAAATTAAAGGTTGATGACACTGTACTGGCAATCATATTCAATTAAAGAGCAACAGTTTTTTCTTAAATCCATCAATGCATGGGAGTGTTTTGACAGTGTATTGATTTCAATGAAGTGGCTTTAACATTTTTATTATAACTTTTTTTTTATTTTGTTTAATAGTAATGTACATTTTTAATAATTCAGATAAAGAAACAGTATTAACAACAATCAATGAGAGATATTGTACATAGGCATATTTAATGTATGCTGTGTATTGTACATGTAATAATAAATTATACATTCATACCATATTTATATACACACATCTCAGGGCATAGAATGATGCAAAGAAAAATAAAACGATAATATTCATAATTTTTTCTTCGGCTTAGTCCCTTTGTTAATCAGAGGTCCCCACAGTGGAATGAACCACCTAAAATATAAAATAATGTAAGAAATTTAACATGCATAACATTCATTCATTTATTCTGGCTTAGTCCCTTTATTAATCAGGGGTCACCAAAGCGGTATAAACTACCTAAAATAGTAATAATGTAAGACATTTAATATGCATAACATTCATTCATTCATTTTGGCTTAGTCCCTTTATTATTCAGGGGTCGCCACAGCGTAATGAACCACCTAAAATAATAATAATGTAAGAAATTTAACATTCATAACATTCATTCATTCATTTTGGCTTAGTCCCTTTATTATTCAGGGGTCGCCACAGCGGAATGAACCACCTAAAATAATAATAATGTAAGAAATTTAACATTCATAACATTCATTCATTCATTTTGGCTTAGTCCCTTTATTATTCAGGGGTCGCCACAGCGGAATGAACCACCTAAAATAATAATAATGTAAGAAATTTAACATTCATAACAACAAAGCCAAATAAATTAGATTACCATTTCTGTAACCATTAGGCTACAGCTTACTTAACTGGGGCCGTTTTTATGTCCTTTATATTTCAACTTCTATTCCCAGTCCTTCCTTTCATCTCAAATAAAATACAGCTACCCAATAATCAGCTTTAAGTTCCAGAATAACTTGTTTTATGAAATTACATTTAAACATTTTAACCCTAACACAGTGGATCTGTGATGTCCTCTTCTTCCTAAAGTTGGAAAAAATTAGACTTCCTAGAGCAGGGGTGCCCAAACTTTTTCTTATGAAGAGCCAAAACCAAACTTGATTGAGGCTAGTGGGCCGAAAGTAAATCTAGTTGGGGTAATTTACCATGGGTAGTTTTCTAATTTATTTAATAATGTTTAAAAATGACTAGAAAACATTGCTTTATATTAGCTAATACAGTATTTTTTGTTTTATTTTATAATGAACTCATTACAGTAAAAACAAAACAATCTAATTTATATCAGAATTACACTAGTTTTTGCCTGATATCTTCCGCATCCTCTACCCACCGAGTGACAATAATTACATTAAAAAAATCTGATTTATTTACATTTAATTGAATAATTTAAGTTCAGTAGATTTTTTTGTAGCTCAGCATTAAAGCAAAGAAAAATATGTCAAATTAGAAATGACGGTTTCTGTGTTAAAGGCGTTTGCCCCATCACCCCATCATACTCACTCTTCTCTTAAATGGGATAGTGGGCCAAATCAAAGGTTACAATGGGCCAACTTTGGCCTACGGACCCTACTTTGGGCATCTCTGGTCTAGAGGTTCATCTAACCAGTTTAAGAAAATTTGGGACCCATTTAGGAAATATATCCAAGAACATGTTTTATTAATTTATTCATTCATTGTACAATTGTAGTTTTTGTTAAGCCACATTATTATTTATCTTTTTATTTGTTGGTAAGTTTTTTCTCTTTTATTTCATTGTATGGACTTAAATTGATACTATCTAAACTTGTTTTTGTCTTTTTCTGTTATTTGCGATAAAATTCATAAATAAAATATTTTAAATAAAACAAATTTACACATTTTGGAATTTGTTTATTATTATTTTTATTTATTTAGTTATTTAGTTATCTAATTTTACATTAAATACCAACTCAAATATTTAAATATCGGAGATATCCAATTTTTGTCAGTTACATACAACAATGCAAAATCCTTGTCCAAATGGTGATTTGGTTATTTGACGCTTAAAAAATGTACACTTTTTTCCACTAAATTTCACAGGTAAATCCCAGGCTGAAAGGAAGGTCAGAGGCGGGGTCCTGGGACAAACCTCATACATGTGAATGCCGATAGCCAGCCAGCCACCCCTCCTTCCTATAAAGACATCGATCACATTCCGAGGGGCGGGGTTGATGACGCGCCGCGCTTCTCAATGAGGCTGTCGAGAGCGCAACTGGATTGAACAGCAACTGGATTGAGCGTGGAGCAGCGAACATCACTGTCCACTCCGAGCACAACATGGATTACAGACGGATTAAGCGTGTATTATTTGTCAATGTATTTATGAACTTTGTATTTATTTCTCTTCAGAAAAAGGAAGGTACGTGGTACGGTTTATTCTCTGAGAGACTTTCTAAAACTTTCTCACTCAGGTTGACTCACATGGCTTAGACTAGGCTATTTAAAGACAACAGAACTACGCAAAAGATGTTTAATTCTCATGTTGATATTAAATACATTTTTTTTTCTGAGTAAAAATGTGTAGTGTTTTAAAAGTTAACGAGTCTGAAAGAAGTTAACGTTAATTGGGTATTTAAATTTGTAACAATCTACTTTTTAAATGTTGAAATTGTTAAAAATGTTCACTAAACACATTATATATCTAAAAAATGGCTACATTTAGAATAAAACAAGACTTTTAGAATTTAAAGCAAGTAAAACAATCTATTTTCAAGTAGAAGAAGTGCGCAATTTCCTTAGCTACGACAAATAATTAACCTGGCGACATTGCAACACGGGACGTTTGCTTTTTATAATGAATTATTGAATGTTTTATAATCAGTAGTAACACACATCTACTTGTTTGTTTCTTGTATGAACCATATGTGTTTTGTATGTAATCTAGCTAATATAGCTTTGTGAATTGCTCTCTATGTTTAAGAAACATGTCATAAATGCAAATTTTGCGTTATTGTCACAGAGGTGTTATTGGATATGGTGGCATCGGCAGCTGAGTTGGGTTGGTTGACATCGCCTGTTGAGAACGGGGTGAGTTCCCTTCTTGTGTACGACTACTGTTGCATGCATTTCTTTCCGATTGTTTCACTTCATTTGCAAATGAAAAGACTTTTAGCTCTTGCATTTGACTCAAAACATTCCTGTGGACGATTAAAGGATTGCTCGTAGTTTCTTGCCTGCTGAACACTTGTAGTCTCGTTCGATTTTAAAGCCCTGTTTTAGTGTCTGTAAAACTGAGGGTGTAATTAACTTTTAAAGTTTGGCGCATATGGTGCTTTGTGTGACGTGAGTTGAAGCTATAATGTTAACTAGAATTTAGAAAAGTAATTGGTTTTGAAATCAAAAGGATGTGTTTTAGTAGAACATACAGTAGCTGGTTTAGGTTATAGCTGGTCCTAGTTTAAATTAAATTAATAATGCTAAATTAGTATTGCTCGTACCATTTTAGGATAGTCTGGGTTTTGAAAACTGATATTTGGTTGACAAACCTAAATTAGCTAGTGTATTTCAAAACCCTGTTCTAAAACTTACTGGAATGATCTGAGACGCATGTACAGACTTGTTAAGTCTTCTTCCCGTGCATGACCAGTTTATAACAGAATTTGAAAACTGTGGAAAAAAGCAAATGCACACAAGGTAGTTAAATTTAATGCATTTTCCCTTCCATTGTCGTGGAAAAAGCTGAGAAATAAAGAATTTGAACAAGGTGTCAGCATGTTCAGCTTTATAGAAAGTTAATTGCACTCTTAATGAGCTGCTGTTTATTTAAAGAGTTCGACATCTTTCGAATGTATGAAATGCTTTAAACCGCAAAGTTCCTTTTATATGGAAGCATTCGTTTTACTGCCATGCCACACACTATGAAAACAATGCACCTCTCCTGTAATTAATATCACAGTGGCACATGAAATCAGAGCTAAAACACACATGCACACTGCATGTGAACAGATATGTTACAGCATATTACATCAGTCATGCTGTAGAAAGACTGCTGTATTGTTTCTTGCCAGACGTTGGTGGGTAATTGACCAGCATCCTCACTACTACTTAAAATTCCACGGTCAGGACATTTTCGTCCTCAGCATTCGTTGGCATCTTTTCTTTGATTTCTTTTTTTTTTTTTCACAATCTTGGTTTTGACTTTATTGCTAACATCCATTTTTTATTTCACATTGCAGTGGGAGATAGGCCAACAGGCTGTGAATGGCTCTCTGTTGTATAACTATTATATATGTAACGTGGAGAAACGAGAACAAGACAACTGGCTCCGTACTACGTTCATCCAGCGCAACCCCGCTGCCTCTCGGGTCTTTGTGGAGCTGCAATTCCTTGTCCGTGACTGCAACACATTCGAGGCAGACTCTCTTACCTGCAAGGAGACCTTTAACTTGTACATCTATGAGGCTGATGCAGACATTGGCACTGCTTTCCGCAAAAGCCAGTTCCGAAAAGTGGCCACCATTGCTCCAGATGAAATATCCGTCGTTGGAGAGATGAAGTTGAACACTGAGACTAAAGTAGTGGATAACCTTTCACATAAGGGCTTCTACCTGGGCTTCCAGGACATTGGGGCCTGTGTAGCCATCTACTCTGTTAGGGTTTACTATAAAACATGTCCTGCAACAGTGCAGAGCTTGGCAGCATTCCCTGAGACAGTGGCAGGGGGGGAGAATCAAGCCCTGCGGGAGGTGGCAGGAAGTTGTGTCAAAAATGCTGTCAGTGAGGGCCAACCGCGCATTTATTGCACCACGGATGGGGAATGGGTCGTACCTATGAGCCAGTGCCAGTGCAAACCCGGGTTCGAAGCCCTCGAAGAAACTTGCCAAGGTAAGACATACGTTTCTTTGTTTGCTTTCCACAGATCGAGGCCAGAAACAGCTGTTGTCACTTAAGATTTTGGGTTTGGGTCAGGAGTATTGACTAGAATTTCACATGGATTGTGATTAGCACTTAAGTCGTATTATATAATTATGTGAATTATTCTATTATGTTACAGAAATTATTTATACCATTGTGGATTTTATCTATCCTTACCATGCATGCTTGTGATTTGTTTTCTGTCTATAAAAGAAATGTATATATATATATATATATATATATATACATATTTATATATTTCCCTATTATTGTTTTTATTTACTTCACTTTTACTTTAGTACCATACTTAATTATTGTATTGTACAGTATTGGGTGAAAGTTACTTTTGAAAGTAATGCATTACAATATTGAGTTACCCCCAAAAAGTAACTAGTTGTGTTTTTTTAGTACTAGTACTGTTTTTTCACAGTAAATAATGTGTTACGTTACTTTTGAGTTACTATTTATTACCTGGCTGAGGCTTGATCTCTTTCAGAACTAGTTTTTTTTTAATAGAGGAGCTCTGCAATTAGCAACACACTGTATAACCTACACTCTCATTTACCTTTAAAAAAACACATCAAAAAATGTTTTAGGATAATGTTATCTGAGAACGTCCTGATACCAGAGCTATACATGCTGTATATAGAGATTCGGGTTGTGTGATTTGGGGAAATATCTAATTGCAATTTTTCTGACAGATATTGTGATTGCGATTTGATCTGGATTTAATTTTGTATTCAAGCTTCAGCTCAATAATCTGTAAGCCGGGGCAACAATTCTGCAACAGCTCTTAAAAATGACCTGTATTTGTTTGGTGTCTGTGACTTACAGGAACCAAAATATTCATGTATTACAGGTGTCCTGTGTTTCTTTGATATTAGTTTGTCTATTAATGCTTCAGAAGCAGCAGACGCCAATATTCCAGTTTTCCAAGCTTTCCTTTTTTTTACATTTTTTTTTATTGTGGGGTTTCTGCATAGTTCGGTTGCGCAAATCTCTTGGCCAGAACGAAAGCGTGCTCACTCAATTGACTAGTACGACTATCACACACAGACGGCAGTCACGCATTTGCTCTGGGCAGGGGAAATTAAATAATAGATATATATTTCATATCACAGCCTCCTGCGATTAGCTAATCGCAACATTTCAAATTGCGATTGTGATTCGATTTTGATTAATCGCACAGCACTAATACAGATTATTGAAAGTTTAAAGCAGTGTGATTGCTACTCTTGTACTATTTGTCTTAAGTAAAATCACTGTGCATAGAGACAATCACCTTTACCTTTTTTTTCAATGTGTTCATAATAACTGCGTGACTGCATGATTCATTGTGAATACTTTAATTTTAGTTCAGCAATTTATTTTTTAAAAGCAATTAAACTAAAAAGTAACTCAAATATAATTACTTATTTTTTTAAAGTAATGCGTTACTTTACTCATTACTCATAATAAAAGTAATATTATTATGTAACCAGCGTTACTTGTAATGCGTTACCCCAACACTGCTTCTTACACTAAAGTTCACATATTGAGTTACCTACTTGCATCCATACCATACATTAATGCTTTACTATTTTTCATTGACTATTTTTTAAATAGTCCTTTTGCATTCTTCACTTGTCTTGCAGTTTATTTAGCATATTTTAAGTTGCTCACCACCAGCCGTTTTGCTCATTCTGTTAATCTTAAACTTTCAAGTGCTTCAAAACCTGTTTGCTTTATTCACTGTGCATTTGACTCCCATGACCCCAGCATTCTTTGAAACACAAGTTCAGACGTCAACGACTGATGCAAACCTATTGTGCTTTAGGCAGAACGTTTCAAAGCCAGGTAAATGTGGCTTTGAGGATGTGACAATTTCTCTTTTTATTATCCGCATGTCACTGTCACCAACTGTCTTTTTTTTAATGTTCACCCTCTTGTGTTTTTGTCCCTGCCATACCAGAGTGAGCGAGATCCACCATGTGACAGTCCAAAAAGGCTTTGTGACTGCAGAAATGAGAGCACCGGCATGCTAGGACTTGCTAAGAATAATTCAGTTTTAAACGTCCTCTAACTTCAACACTTTAGCATATTTCCACAATTCAGCCACATGCAGTGACAGGTGAAAAAAGAACAGGCAGGAACGAAAGCAATGTCTCAAATAGGGCAACTGCATTATGACTTTTTTAATTGTAGCGGTTACACATTACCATTCCCAAGCTCAAGCACACGCATATTTTTGGTTCACACACATTCCTTGTTTTATGGACTTGGGATTGTGGGAACAGGTGTGTGTGTGCACGGTTTAGAAGGGGAAAAGATAAAGTGTCAGACTTTGGAGAGGGAGGAGACTGTAGTGTAAAGGTGGAGAATGGAATGCAAAGGTAACAGAACAATGTAGTGCTGTGTTCAGAGACAAGCCCCCCTCTTCAGACCCCCCCACCAGCGCCTCTTTCACTCCAATGATGCATTCCTGCTAGCTTTATTAAGGAACCTTCCAAACTACTGCCGGCCTGAGGAATTCCCTGTGGAGAGCTCCAGGCCAGAGCTGACTCATGTTGATGGATGTACTGTTGATTAAAGGCAATCATTGTCGAATAGCCAGATCAGGGAACTATGGGTAAATGCGTAGGTGGGGTCAAACCTTTCGTTTTCCAAAAAAAAAAGAAAAAGGATGGTAAGTTATCAAGTGGTAGTGAGACTTCTTTAAAATGTAGAAATCTGACATGCACGCTGCTTTGCGGTTTAATCAGTATTGACATTCACACTGTGTTTCACTAATAAAACACACCCTTTCTCAGTCATAACGAATAAAAGAGCGCATACCTTTGCTGACCACACAAAGACGTGCTGCCTGACCTATACTAGATTGCACTAGGAATTCATGCCCACACCCTGTCACTCGCAGTATACCAGAGTTGGATAGCTATAGTTTCTGGAATGCTTCAAATGGCCACTGGCTTCCATATTGTTGATCTGTAGGAAAAATGGGACAACGTTGAAGCAGAATAGTCTTAACTTTTTTTTTTTTGAGAGGAAGCCTTGTGCGTTACTGTAAATAAAACTTTCCTTGCACTAGAACAAGCTACAGCTAAGAGTTATGTGTGACCAAGTTGGAGTTGTGTGTATATAATGTGTGGTGAGTGACTGGCTGGGTAGTAATTGACTTGGGTGTGTGTCCTTAAGAGCCATAAGTACTGGTTTTGGATGGATCTTCTTCCTATCCTGTTACTCTGGTCTTTTCTTTTTTTTTGCTTTCTTTTTTTTCTTGCTTTCTTTATACGTCTATAAGTCTTGCTTTTTTGGGGCTATTTCCTGTTTGCTTGCTTGTCTTTTTGCCTCTTTCTTTCTTGTTTTCTTGTATGTTTGTGTTTGTTGCAACATGGGCTCATTCTGAAAATGTAGCCCTAAATATGTTTCTGGAGATTGCGATTTAGGTAATCAGAGCTACGTAGGCTGCATTTCATTTTTAAAATGAACGCTACGGGGCGGGATGATGTTGTTCCTTTTTACACTTACCAGCTGACTGCTTAACTTCGTATGGGCGGCTTTTTGAGATCTGAAAAAATATACACAATGGCCTCTCGTGGATTTGCGAAAACAAAAACGACAAAAATCGTAGCTCCTGGGACGTATTTCGCGGTCTCCAGAAATGTATATAGAGGTACGTTTTCAGAATGAGCCTGGGTTGCTTTCTTTATAATCTTTTTTGACTTTTTTTGTTGTTTCTTTCTTTTTGCCACTTTCTGTCTTGCTTGTTTTGTTCTTTTCTGCTTATTTGACCCTTCGCTACTTGATTGTTTTCTTCTGGCATCTTTCGTTTTTTGATAGCTTCCCTCTTTCTTGCTATATTTTTTATTTGTTTTGCTCCTTACTTGCTGACTTTATTCTTGCCTTTTGGCTCTTTCTCTTTTGATTGGATCCTTGCTTTTGCTCCTTTTCCCTTTGCTTCTTTTGTTCTTTCGTCTTTCTTTTAGGCCTCGTTTACACTAATACGTTTTAGTTTTAAAACTGCATTTTAGAATGAAAACGATCCACGTCTACACTGACGTTTCACCCAGCGTTTTTGAACACATCTTCCGTCCACACTATACCGCTGAAAATGCTGATCTCGTGACTACACACACACTTGTGCGTATGAGCGCGTCTGAGCTTCAGGCAGTCAGCGGGTGCTTTGAGCACATGTACCCAGATGAGAGCTGTGCACATTGGACCGTTCATCAAGGATCTACCGCTAGATCTAATGTCACTATATTTAACACAACATATTCCCCGACTTTGGTCTTTTGAATCCATTACTTGTTACTTCTTCTGTTTTTGCTGAGCGCAAATATAAGTTAATATATTAATTTATACAACCATGGACACTGATCCTGCATATTTGACTGATTGCTTGCAATTATTTCCTATAATGTATAAACATTTTTGTGCGTTATAATGTTATAATGACCATTATTGATTATTAAAACTGATATTCAGCCAAAGAGAGGGTATGTTTCGTATTTTAAATGAAAATGACAGGAGGCAGTAATGTTATAGGCTCCATTTTGTTATAAATATGCATACAGTGAAGATGACGGTCATATAAATATGTAAATATACAAATACGACGCCTCAACATTTTTGGTGTCTGTTAAGTTGCTGATATCAAAATGAGAACAGGCAGTTCCTCATCTCATGTTTTCATTTTATTGTTAAGAAAGTGAAAGAGCGTAGCCTGCAGGGTAATACGAATGAGGTTATAAAGTACACTGTTCCCTTTGAAGATTTACCTGACGTGTCCTCTGGAGTTTGTTTTCCATTTCAAACTTGCAAAGTCTGAACTTACAAGCAAAGGATGCAAGACTGAACTTTGTGTACCTAATATTAAAAAAAAAAGCCCCAATCAGATGTTTTTTCAAAAAGCCCTGCCTCCGTTTTCAGATGTCTCCGTTTTCCCCCATCCACACTAACACGGAGCAGCAGTGTTTAAAATGAAAATGACCTCTTCAGCGTTTTCAAAAGGGTGCTTGAAAAGTCTAGCGTAGTGTGGACGGATGGCGTAAGCATTGCAAAACTTATGCGTTTTAAAATTAAAATGTATTAGTGTAAACGGGGCCTTAGATTGCTTTATTTCTGTCTTGCTTGTTTACTTTCTTTCTTGGTATTAGTTTGTCCCACCTTCATACCCTCTCCCAAACGGATTGTGATCTCTAGAGTTTTCCCAAATTAAACCAAGTAAACATAGTTTATATTTATCGTCATTGGCTGTTCCGATAACAATATGTTATTTTTGGCCTTGAATGCAGGTCTCGGAAAGTGACATGTATTGAACGTTTAAACATCCACTTTCGCACGACCCTGCAAACACTGTTGAAGCTCTTCAGGGAGATTTCAAATGGTGTCTTGTAAATAAACAGCTTTGCTTATCCTCAGCTGTCTCCCAAAGACAAATAGATGCTTTTAGAACATTCCCCAGTTTACGTGCGGAAAACATTTTAAATAAACGTTAGTTCTGACTCACATACATGTACGTGTACGGTCAAAAGGTTGAGAAATTTTGGAATTCCTCTCTTGAGAAAGTGCTCAGAGCTCTTGAATACCATAAGCCTTTGGGTGACAGTGCAGAAGGGGAATACAGTAAGTGAGATATCTAAAGAGTGTGCATGAGAGATAAAATATAAGCAGTTGTGCAAGCTTAAAGGGATAGTTCATCCAAAAGTTAAAATTCTGTCCACATTTACATCCTTCACCTTTTCAAAACATATGTTTTTTTTCTTCTGATGAATACAAAAGAAGATATTTGGAATAATTTTGGAAAGCAGCAACCATTGACTTCCATACAATTGTTTTTCTCACTATGGATGTCAGTGGTTATGGTCTTTTGTTGTCAAGTGAAAAAAGGTATAAAGGTTTGGACTCACATACATCTCATAAAGATTTGGAATCAAATATTGTAAGGAATGTTTCATTTTTGGGTAAACTTTCCCTTTAACTTTGCACTAAACATAGTTCAGCAGTGTTGCATATGAAATTTAAGCATATGAACCTTGTGCATATGAGCATATGAAACTTGTGTCCTCTTCTTTTGCATTTAAATTTCACTCTCTTACACCTATTAAACCACAGAAACCATCTCCACCTTTGAGATTCTTAATCATACTTTACCAGCAGTTAACCGCAACAATTCATTGCTGGTTCTTTCTATTCCAATTCTATCTGCCCGGGCAAGTTTAGATAATGATGAGCACTTCCAAATAGGTTTGTTTGACTTCTTTGATCCTCTGTCAAACTCATGTACCAACATCAAAAGAAACTGCAGTAGATGACATGGTTGTTGAGTTAATTTCAGTATAATGACCAGCGAAACTCACTGGAACTCACAATTACTCCATTTCTTTGAAATCCATGTGTTGACCACGTAGGAGGAGGTGTGTGGAGTTCTCTGAGTCACCAAAAGGAGGGGATTGTGTGGATTTTTCCGCCTTAGTAATGAAAAGAAAATGGGTTTCATGCCGTTCTACCATTTTTTGTGCGTATAATTATGTTCTTTTTCAGCTCTGAGATATAGTTTGGGTGGAATATTTAGTTTTGAGAGGAGTTAACTGCTGGATTGTGTGCATGTGCTGAGTGTATTGTACTGCGAGTGTGTGAGATCAGCAGTTTCCTGCCCCCGTGTCAGCTCTGCGTCCCCTGAAACAGGACAAGCTATTGCGGAAACCGGAGGCCTGCTAATCCTCGGTGACCCTCCAACTCGTCCGCTCAGGGCTTTCTATTGTCGCTTTCAGCCACTGGCTTCATTCACTTATTCATTTCAAATTCATTAAGGAATTTTGTTTATGGTTTTGGCCTAAACCAAACTTTTCCCATCCTTGTGGCCATCCCAGAGTTCGGTTGACGGGTGATGGGCGAGAATGAGAGCAAACCAAATCTCTAGCAGTGGCCATTCAGCGGCACTATTCAGCGTTGTTTGTAGTGTTTTTAAGTTTCTTAGTGAACTTTTTTCTTAATTAACAAATCTCCTGGATGGATCTCAATGTTTGTGTCCTTTTGTGCTCTGTCATCTTCTCTTCCTCTTGCCCTCTTTGCTCTAGAATGAGTGAAAAGTGTGAAAAGAGAGGGATTAGAGCTTTTATTGTGTCTGTTAACGACTAGATGAAAGAGTGAGTGGAATTGTAAAGCGTAGATGTAATTCTCTTACAACTCTTCCATTGGGCTGATAATCCTTTGCACTAATGCTTTCACCACACCTAGAGAGCATTACCTCCCCGCTGGCTTCATGTTACCACTGCATCCCCCCTACACACACGAACAAACACACACCACAGACCTGGCTTTGTCCCATCTGACCATAAGAGCCACTCCACTGACCATTCATGGATGCGGTGAATGTTTTCAGTGGAACTCGATACTGGTGTGTTGTTAAAATATGCATATTAACTGGTCATCAAAACTTATAATGGTCATCCTAAACTTTGATGAACTGATACCTCAGTTTTGGCTGTTCATGACGACACTAAAAGCATTTTAACTGTTAATATTTTGATCGCTTGTGGAGAAACGAAACGTCAGTTTGGTTGTGTCACTCCCTGCATTTAAGTTCTGAAGAATATTAATTAATATGTATGTATTATAGGGTTAGGTTGATTTAAGGTTAGATGCATGTAATTATGCATAATTCACTATTATTACTACAGTAAGTGAGTGTAACAAGGGCACTGTAAAATGAAGTATTACCATCCAATTTCTCTCAGACAAAAAACGATGGATTTAATTTCTTTATTTATTTTACTTTCAGTGGTATTAGTGGTATTACGCCTGTGAATTTAGAAATAACAACATTATAATCATTCATTTATCCATCCATTCATTTAAGAAATATATACTTTAAAAGGCAAATTTAAAATGTCATATTTTGGTTAACCCAGGCTCATTCTGAAAACATACCGCTATACAAATTTCTGGAGAGCGTCAAATACATACCAGGCGGTATGTTTTTTTGCAGTGTTTATTTTCACGAATCCACCAGAGGCCGCTGTGTATGCTTTTACGATCTCAATTTTTCCCGCTAGTGGCATTCGCGCTTGCTGTTCTCACGTAAATCCACCAGAGGCTGCTGTTTTTTTGTCTTACCCGCTTTCTGGAACAGTTCTTCACCAGACTTGAACCTCATCACCGTGGTCAAATCCCCTCTGCATCTCAAGTCCGTTGATGTGCATGACGAGCTACTAGACAAACTGGTAACAGCGGGAAAGCTGTCCATATGGAGGTAAACGGTCAGCTGGTAAACACGAAAAGGAACGCAGTCATACCGCCCCGTAGCATTAATTTTAAATACCAAATGCAGCCATACGTACTTCTGGCTACATAATTCGCGATCTCCGGAAAATTGTACGTTTTCAGAATAAACCTATGTTGATATTGGTATGATAAATAGAAAATGACTAATATTGCTTCACCTTAGACTCGGTATAATCTTGTTTTATTGTGCGCTCCAAAACTTGTTTATTAATTAGTATTAATTATAAATAAGTCCACAAGGCTTTTAAAATCATTTAACACATGGCAAATGTTGATTGTCCTGCTTATTCCATGGTCATTACCACATTTCAGACAAGTTAAATCTATTTCACCAAATTACGATGCCAATTTATCACCAAGTTATGACATGTTATATCTTCCTGCGTTGAATCTGCAGGAACTGTCAGACAGAGAGAGGAGTGTTCAAGTGGGAAAGATTGTGATAGCTCACAATATCATGTCCTAGCTAGCTCTTTGCAAATAAATTTGAGCACATTGGCGCATTGGTATATCTCCATCGGTTCCCAGTGAAACACATGTTGGTGTTCTCAAGATTACACTGTATCAATAAAGGCACTTACACTGAGTTATTATGGTTACTACTAATGTTTAGGTGCATTTATGTTAAGCTGTTATTACAGACCATGGAATAATAAAAGAAATATCATTAGTAATGTATAATCAGGTATTATTAATAAATAATTAAGGTTATTATTTTTAATAATAATTATATCAATAAATAAAATTGAAGTAGATTAGTTGGAACTATAAGCCCATGAAGTGGAGTTGTCTTCACCTTATTGTAAGCCCCAGAAAACCAATGTTTACAATTGCATGATGCTATCTTAATCTTCATTTTGTTCAGCGTGCAGGTTTTATTTTTTCAGTGGCTCTCAGTCTGAATTTAACCTCTTCCCCTGTGAATGGAGCCCCTGGCCGCTGTCCGCACTCACTCTGCTCTGCTGTTTGTTTTACTTGGCCATCAACACCTGGCGGAGCAGCACACTTTAACTCAACTCTGCCTAGGGCTACATGTAAACCCCTCCGTGCCTAGGTTTAAATGACTGGCCCTTTTGTTTTTCTTTCCTCTTTCTCATTCGAACCCCCCCCCCCCCCCCCTCCTGTCAAACTCTTGTCCTGGAGGGGTTTGCGCTGTCCCGCCGCCATGTAAACACTCATTCATTCAGCCCTCCTTCCCGTTCTCTGTCGACCCATCCATCCATACATCCGTCCATTAACGTCAGCCTCTCATCAGTCTTCGCTCCACTCAAGCAAACGGCTCTCAGGCCTCTGTAGGTCAGCGGCGAGCAGGATCCAGATACTCTCACAATAAACAAACAGTCACTCACACGGCCAAGACCCTCGGTGCCAGATATTAGAAACTTTTCCATTCAAAGTGTGCATAAAACATTAGCGCATTAAACACTGTTTTGATCTCATCTGTTCAAGAGAATCAGAATCGTCTCTTCCTAAAACCAGCGCAATATTTGGATAATAAAAATTGTGGTTCCACTGTAATTCTTTTTTCGTCTCCAATGGAAATAAGTTGCACCTCAGAGCAGGAAAGTACACACACAATCACAAACTTTGTCCTGTTATCTTGCGTTTGGAGGCTTGTAACTGATGTTTGTGAACACCTTTGTATAAAACAGTTCTACTCACAATCATTTGAGGACATATTTTCACTCGGGTAGATAAAATATCTCAGATGCAGTGTGTAACACAACGGTGCTGGACAACAGGGTGGATGATCCACGTGCAGTTTATTTATAAGATTAGTCAGACAGGTAACGGTAAAACAGGGGTGGTCACTTACAGGCGGCAACAAATTAAAACGAGAAAACAAGGCAAGGGTTCAAAACATGGCTAGGCTGGATGAGACGAGAACGCTTCACAGTGTTACTAGACTCAGCAAAGTCTGTGTATTTGTGTGCTGTATATATGGTCCATGTAATCATAATCAGTCTTTGAGCAGCTTCCAGCTGTGTGTGTATAGAACCGGAACAGGTGTGAGTGTGTGGTGCATGACAGGATTTGTAGTTACTTTGGTTGCAGATTTGTAGTTCGCCAGTGATCTGTATAGACTACATCACTGGTGATTGTGACACAGTGAGATGAGATCAGTTTAGTAGTTAGTCTCCAATCACATCATCTGTTGACAAAATCAAATGATCAATTGTTTTGATTCACATCAAGGATTTCATTCAGTAATGTGTTTTTAATGTACAGCTCTAAAAAAAAGTCTGGTTTAAATTGGTTAACATTGACTTAAATTTGTTTAAACCCAACATTGGGGTAATTGTTTCATCCAAGTGGTTGGTTTTGTCCATATTTGACCCTGTGTGGGTTTAAACCCAGCATGTTTTAGAGTGTAATTTATGCACATATCTTTTAATTGGATTAAAAATAATCTGATTCAATTGAGCTGATACGTTCTTTTAAAAATACATAATTTCAGAATTTACATTTTGGTGTTTAAAATCAAAACTTTTATATAAGATTTTCTAAAATACACATAAAAATTTATGGTTGAAACATAGCTTCATGTTGAGATGAGACGGGGATGAGGCGGGAAGTCTTTTCTGGGAACTGTATTACATAAACCCAATCGACGTTCCTCAAGAGCCAATAGTTGTCTTTCGCCCCTGACCTTTCTGATTGCTAATGAGCAAGTTCTTCTTTGCAGAATGTGTACTACATTGGCCTTGTCTACATCTCTTCATGCTTTGATTGGCTGCCATATAAAGGAAGCTACGAGTCAGCCTTGTGCTTCCTGCTTCCTGTTGTGTCCACAACGCCAAGACAAAGCCCCTCATGCTCAACCACATTCCTGATGGATTCTGGAAAGTGAAATGTTGACTCAAAACACTGCTTTAGATCACAGCTGAATGCACTTCAAAAACAACAGAAATTAAATCCAAAAATTGTTGGAGTATAAGAAAATATAGTATCTGTATTTCTAGATTAGATTAGATTAGATTCAACTTTATTGTCATTACACATGTACAAGTACAAGGCAACGAAATGCAGTTTCGGTCTAACCAGCAGTGCAATAGCAGCAAGTGCAGGATACAGGTATAAGTTATAAAGTGCAGTTATAGAAAAACTATGGTGATATTTACAGATGGATGTACTATCAACATTATATACAGGTTGTATTAGCTATGAACAGATTTACAATAAATGAATATATGTACAGGATACTATTAATAGCAGAAGTGTGCAGATAGATAAACATAATTACAAATGTCCATGTGCAGTGGGTATGTCCAGTTCAGATAAATGAATCAGTGCAATGAATATGTGCAAACTTTAAATGTGGCAAATGTTAAATAGTGCAGTGATGTGAGGAGTATAAGTTAGAGGAGTGTGGGGGGTGTATTGGGGGGCAAAAGAGTCAGTGAGGGGCAGAGTTCAAAAGGAAGACAGCTCTGGGGAAAAAGCTGTTCCTCAGTCTGCTGGTTTTTGTCCGGAGGAGCCTGAAGCGCCTGCCGGAAGGCAGGAGAGAAAACAGTCTGTGAGCAGGGTGAGAGGTGTCCTTAAGAATACTGCGTGCCTCGGCGCAGACAGTGTTTCTTCTGGATGTCCTCTAGGGCTGGCAGTGTAGTCCCTGTGATGCGTTGGGCAGTTTTCACCACCCGCTGCAGTGCCTTACGCTCAGCAACAGAGCAGCTTCCATACCAGACTGTGACGCAGTTGGTCAGGATGCTTTCTATTGTGCAGCGGTAGAAGTTCACCAAGACGGCTGATGAAAGCTGGTTCTTCTTAAGTTGCCTCAAGAAGACTAGGCGCTGGTGAGCCTTCTTGACCAGGCTGGGAGGTGTTGGTGGTCCAGGAAAGGTCCTTAGAGATGTGGGTCCCCAGGAACTTGAAGGATGAGACAGGCTCCACGGCCATCCCGTTAATGTGGATGGATCATGCGAGCCTGTTCGTCCCTTCCTGAAGTCCACAATGAGCTCCTTGGTCTTGCTGGTGTTAAGGAGCAGATTATTGTCAGTGCACCAAGTGGCTAGATGCTGTATCTCCTCTCTGTAGGCAGTCTCATCATTATTGCTGATTAGACCAATAACTGTGGTGTCATCTGCAAATTTGATGATGGTGTTTGGATCTGTTCACAGGCCTACAGTCGATGGTAAAAAGGGAGTAGAGGAAGGGGCTCAGCACGCAGCCCTGTGGTACACCAGTGTTGAGTGTGACGGTGGTGGAGCAGATGTGGCCTGATCTAACATTCTGAGGTCTGTTAGTCAGAAAGTCCATAACCCAGTTGCAGAGAGACGTGTTGATATCCAGGTCTCTGAGTTTGATCAGTAACTTAGAGGGTATGACAGTGTTGAATGCTGAGCTGAAGTCAACAAACAGCATTCGTGCATAAGTGTTTTTATTGTCCAGGTGTGTGAGGACAGAGTGCAGTGCTATGGAGACGGCATCTTCTGTGCTCCTGTTGCCACGGTAGGCAAACTGATGTGGGTCCAGTGTGGATGGCAGAGAGTCTTTCAGATGTGCCAGGACCAACCGCTCGAAGCACTTCATGATGATGGGGTGTGAGTGCTACAGGGGCGGTAGTCATTCAGGCATGTTGGGCTGGAGTGTTTGGGCACCGGCACAATAGAGGTGGTTTTAAAGCTTGTTGGCACAGTTGCTAGGTAAGCGACAGGTTGAAAATGTCTGTGAACACCCCAGCGAGCTGTTCTGCACATGCTTTGAGGACGCGCCCAGGAATACCGTCTGGTCCTGCAGCCTTACGCACATTGATCCGACTCAGTGCGGTGTAGACTTCTGAGGAGGTGAGTGTGATAGGTGAGTGGTCGGTTGAGGTAGTGTCCTGGTGTAGGGTTCTGTATTGTCTCTTTCAAAGCGGGCATAAAAGTTCATTTAGCGCGTCAGGAAGGAGACATTTGTGGCTGTGGGGGTGGACTGGCTGGGTTTGTAGTTGCTGTATGGCCTGGATGCCCTGCCCAACATGCGCCGAGGATCAGAGTTGGAAAGTGCTCCTCTAGCTTTAGCTTGTGTAACAGTGCTGCCTTTTTGATGCCCTCTTCAGGATTAGCCCTGGAAGTGCTGTAGGCCTGTGCGTCCCCTGATCTGAAGGCAGTGTTGCGTGCCTTCAGCAGGAGGCGCACCTCCCTTGTTCATCCATGGCTTTGATTTGGGTTAGTGGGTGAATCTGTTTCGGGTGTAACACTGTCCTATGGTGGGTGATAATATTCCAGAACCGAGGAAGTGTAACTGTCCAATGTCTGTGTGAGAGCCACATGTGGCCTGGGAAGCAAACATACTCCAGTCTGTGTGTTCAAACCTGTCCTGGAGTGGGAGTCCACCCCGCTGGCCACACTTTGATGTCCTTACTGATGGCTTCACACGGTTGACGATGGGTGGAGTACTTGGGGGTGAGAAACAGACAAGGTGGTCTGATTGACCCAAGTGGGGGAGGGGGGTCACAGCATATGCTTCAGCCATGTTTGTGTAAACTTGGTCTAAAGTTTTTGTTCCCCTTGTGTGGCAGAAAATGTTCTGATGGAATTTGGGGAGCACTGTCTTTAAGTTTGAGTGATTAAAATCCCCCGCAACAATAAAAGCAGCCTCCGGGTGAGCAGTCTGTTGTTTGCTGATGGCTGCATGAAGTTCATTCATAGCGAGCTTGGCATCAGCGTCGGGAGGGATATAAGCAGCAGTTATTATGGTGGAGGTGAACTCCCGTGGCAGATAAAACGGTCTACATTTAACCATTAGAAATTCCAGGTTAACAGAGCAATGTCTCCCAACGACAGAGTTTGTGCACCAAGCTTTGTTAATATAAATGCATAATCCTCCGCCTCTGGTCTTACCGGAGTCATCCGCCGTTCTGTCTGCTCGGAATGTTTGATGCTCCGTTAGCGATATAGCGTTGTCTGGTATCCCGCCGCTGTTTAGCCATGTTCTGTGAAAATCATGACATTACAGTTCCATAATCTTTTGCTGTGGTTGATGCGCAGTCGAATCTCATCCATTTTGTTCACCAGTGACCGTACATTGGCGAGAAAGATGCTGGGTAAAGAGAGCCGGTGTGGTGTTCGCTTTAGCTTAGCTCTTAGCCCGCCGCGCTTCCCCCGTCTTTGTTTACGTTCTCTGTAAAGGAGTTCAGGGCTTCATCTGCTGGTTTGTTTTGTATTATTAGTTTAATTGTATGTGAAATGAAGAAATTATTATTAGTTTAATTCTATTAATTATTAAGAACATTTTTAGGTACATTTAAGTGGTTTAAAAAATTTTAATACAAAGAAATATTATCCACAAAAATAAATACGAACTTGTACATGTTAAATATTGATTGATAAAAGAAAATATTTTAAAATACTTTCACCAAAAACAGATAAGTTGTTGTATTATTTGTTTCTTTTAGGGCTGCACAATATTGGAAAAATGTGATATTGCGATATTTTTATTTTTGCCATAAACATTGCGATATAAATAGAGTTTCACAAGACTGTTTTGACGGTCTAACAGTATTCAGGCCCAGAAATGTAGTGATCGCAATGCAAAAATTCTTAGATTAAGAAAAAATATTGTTTTGTTTTAAAATTCAGATGAAATAAGGCAAAAAGCCAGTGAGGTAGGTTAAATAATCTTGTTTTCGCTTTGAAATGTAGATATTTGGACTAGAAACAAAGACAAAAAACTTTCTTTGTTGCATAAATCATATAAATTTTGTATAAATACAGTGATTTAATACAATTCTGTAGCTGCCGGTCAACTATAATCCTGACTCAACATTGCATATTTTTATGATGTAACTATTGCGGATGTGCACATTGCAATTTTGACGCTGAAAGGATATATTGTGCAGCCTAGTTTCTATCAATTTTGTTTAGTTACATTGTAATTTTTTTTTAATGTACCAACAATTATCAGAAATTTACATTTAAAATACTAAGTTTTTTTTTTTAAATTTTAAAATACTACAAAATATATTAAAATATTTGTAGATACAGTTTTTTATACATCTTAAACATTTAAATACTTAAACAGTTGAAGTCAGAATTATTAGCCCCCTGTTTATTTTTTTCCCAATTTCTGTTTAATGGAGAGCAGATTTTTTCTACACATTTCTAAACATAATAATTTTAATAACTCATTTCTAATAACTTATTTATCTTATCTTTGCCATGATGACAGAAAAAATATTTGACAATGTTTTTCAAGACACTTATACAGCTTAAAGTGACATTTAAAGGCTAAACTAGGTTAATTAGGTTAACTAGGCAGGTTAGGGTAATTAGGCAAGTTTTGAATGACAGTGTTTTCTGTAGACTATTGAATAAATATAGCTTAAGGCTAATAATTTTGACCTTGAAATGTTTTTTAAATAATTAAAAACTGCTTTTATTCTAGCCAAAATAAAACAAAAAAGAATTTCTCTAGAAGAAAAACTATTATCAGACCTACTGTGAAAATTTCCTTGCTCTGTTAAACATTATTTAGAAAACATTTGAAAAAGGTGGGTTAATAATTCAGACTTAAACTGTGTATATATATTTTTAAACAATTATAATAAATAACATTGTAATATTAATGAATCCCAAATAGTTTCATTAATTCATTGTAAGTACTTGCAAAATTTAATTTCAAAATAAATCCTACACCGAATATTTGGACTCAAAGTACTTTGAATAAAAGTTTCAAGTCCTTCTCAGATTCTTTTGTAAACTATTAGCATAAAAGGATTAAAGCGCTGTTTTTTTTGGTGAGCGTGGCTGTAAAGAAGCCAGCTAGCGTATTAGCACGTCATGTGGCATCTACACCACTGGAAACAAGTGTTTTCTCTCGCCCGGCCCCGACTGGCATTCAGTGCCTGTTGTCTGTCCTGAATAGCCTATCCAATGTTTTGCTGGACTCTCTCACATGTGGCCATGAGGAAAGCGAGGGGACTTAAGAATTTGGAGATTACGAGTAGGGGGCCGATATGAAACAGCAGCTGTTTGGCCCCCTTCACCGTGAATAGGACAATTCTTTTTTTTCCTCCGTCTCCCCCCTTTCCTTTCAAATCCCACCAGGACTCGTTATCCCTCGCTTTCTGTGTCTCCAACACCATCCGCACCTCCGTTAATGAGTCGCAGTAAAGTCCCCACAACAGCTGGCACAGAAACAAGTCCACTTGAAAGAGGGAATAAATAACACTCTGGCCCGATCGCCGCTACACGCTCAATTGTCTTCATGCTGCGAGTTTGCTTTTGAAATCAGAGAATGCGTGCTCTGGAATATTAGAGGTAATGTACACCACTGTTAACCCCCTTCCTGCGAGGGAGAGCAAGCGGCTCTGCCCAAAACAAGGGCCTCGATTGATACAAAGCGTTCAGGAAGAGGAAGCACCTACTCTGTAATTATAACTGTTTGGCAAATCTGCAGATAACAAACCATTAGAGAATGGAAACAATGATTGGGTTTGTGGCCACTGGGATGCTTTGTGAGACAACGGCTGCGAAAACTGTCTGGATAATTTGATCTGCATTTTCTTTGCGTTATTTGATTAATTTAACTTGTATTTTACTATCATTTTTGTAACTGTATATCCTATTTCTTAGTAGAGCTGCACAATATATCGTTTCAGCATGGATATTGTTATATTATATTGTTTGTAAGTTTAATAGCAATTAATTTTATTGAATTATTCATATAGCAAAGACTATACATTTTTATTTTACATGTGATTATTCAACTACTGCATCTAAAATAGGCTGGGCAATTAATCGAAAACTAATTGAAATCGACATTTATAACCTATAATCGATCACATATTTTCAGATCGATTTTTTTTAGATGACTTTCCTTACCGCATATGGAGTCACGTGACCTCACTCTGTTAAGACTGATTTATACATCAGCGTTGAGCGCATGCGTATTGTCCGGCACAGCCTTCGCGCAGTCGCATACCCATGCACCCCTTAAAAAATGTAACTACATGTTGCGACGATGTGTAGCGCAGTTTTTATGATTGGTGGGTTTGATAGTGGTGACGAGTTAGATGGCGTAGATTAATTTCAGTTGTTCAACCATATATATATCATATTTTTGTATCATATTATAAAATTTTATAGCTATATTTTATATATTTTAAGTAGCAAAACACCATTTCGACCTACATGGTCTTCATCAGTTCATCATCACCTGTGAAATTATTGTGAATTCTCAACATTGTGAAATTAAAGGACTTTTTGAGTGCTTTTTCAGTACTGACTAATCTAAATATGCACAAATACAATATTGTATAGCTTCCATTAAAAATGATATGAATATATTATATAAAATATGAAGGGTGTACTCATATATGCTGAGCACAATATATATATATATATATATATATATATATATATATATATATATATATATATATTATATAATATATTATATATATAATTATATATTATCATATTTTGTATCATTTAGAAAATTTTATAGCTATATTTTATATATTAAGTAGCAAAACAACATTTCGACCTACATGGTCTTCATCAGGTTCATCATCACCTGTGAAATTATTGTGAAATTCTCAACATTGTGAATTAAGGACTTTTGAGTGCTAAAAGTGGAAGTTAAACATTTTAGATTTTCTGTTATTATTAAATTGGTCTTTAAAATGTTTTAATTTTGCTGTATTGCTCTTTTTCATAACTATTAAGAAAGATACAGTTTAGTTTTTAATATAAAATATTTTTTATTAAATATTGTATTTTTCATTCATAATTTTATTGTGTTTTATTATTTAACCAATATTTGTATATATTGTTACATGCATTGTAATATTGTAGATATTAGGTTGTTAGTATTATGCAGTATTATGGATTAATACTATATATTATATATATATATATATATATATATATATATATATATATATATATATATATATATATTATAATATATATATATAATATATATATATATATATAATCATTTTATTATTTGTAATACAATATGTATATTTATAATACAATAAACCTGCATGTGTATATAAATACTTTATTCATTCATTTTCTTTTCGGCTTAGTCCCTTTATTAATCTGGGCTTGCCACAGTGGAATAAACTACGGACAATTTAGCTTGCCCAATTCACCTGTACCACATGTCTTTGGACTGTGGGGGAAACCGGAGCACCTGAGGAACCCACGCCAACACGGGGAACATGCAAACTCCACACAGAAATGCCAACTGACCCAGCTAAGGTTCGACCTTCTTGCTGTAAGGCGATCGTGCAATCCACTGCACCACCATGATGCCCTATAAATATTTTAGAATATTATAATATATTCCATTTTCTATTATACTTTTACAAATAATTTATATAATATTATACAAAAAAATTATATCTCCATATTTTAAAATAATTTTGCTTTAAATTTTTATTACTTCAAGTTAAACTACACAAAAATTTGAAATGTTGCCTTGACCACAAGATTAAGATAATAATTTAAAAAAATGTCTGAAAGTATAGAAATTATAAAAGTTATGGTCTTCTTCTTCCCACAGACTATCAGGTTGATGAACACTTAACACACCTCACACAAACTCTTTCCACCCCCCTCACCGCATACCATCAAGATGTAGCATGACTGTACTTAAAACAATATTGCCTACAATAATTTTCCACCAACCTATTTATCGTCTTTCATGCATTTATTGTCTTTTTCTCACATTACTGTCAACATATAGTACGTTGTTTTGTTTTTTGGAGTATGTTGTTGAATTTTGCACTGTCTGAAGCCAGCACCTGAGCTTTTAACTCATCATAGTACACATACTGCTAATGATGTGACAATATAGGTGATTTAATTTGATTTTAGCCTAATTAACAATAATTTTTTTGGTCTCATAAACAATTTACTTTAAAGTTATGTATGTTATCATTTGTGCATTCCCATTTTTTAAAGATATCCATATCTATGGTCTTTAAAATGAGCTTCTTTTGTTTACCACAGAAGAAAGATGGTCCTGCATGTTTGAGACAGCATGAGGGTGAGTAAAGGATGTTCGAATTTTCATGACAGGGTGAACTGTACCTTAAGAGCAGGAAGTCTCAGTGTTGGGAGGTGATTGACTGAGATATACATTAGCTCACACATGCGTCTTTGAGCAACACTTGCTGCTGTATGTTGATGGCTGCTAACAATGGACCTGCTGTTTGCTTCTCTGCTGTTGAGTCGAATACCACCTGTCTTCAACAGCACTCCCCACACTTTCAAAACAGCCCAATCTCAAACTACTCAAGAGTGCTAGGTTTACAGATTTACGATGTTAGTGACACCTTGAAGTGCTTTACATTTTAGAATCATCTCAATTCAGAGCTTCTAAAGGTAGCTGAAATGCATTCGATCAGGTTTTAAATGCTTATGTGGTCAAATGTGTTCAAAAGGCACTTAAACAAACCCTTAAAGGGATAGTTCACCCAAAATGTACATTTCCCCACCATTTACTTTACTCTTCATCAATTGGTTGCAAACTTTTATGCTTTTCTTTACTCTGTTGAACACAAAGCAAGATATTGTGAGGAATGTTGGAAAAAACATCCCTTAACATTCATAGTAGCCACAAAACATGCTATGGAAGTTCTCCATGGAACATTTTTGGGTGGACCATCCCTTTAATTCTTAATTTTTTAGGACATGTTAAAGCAAGCTGGCCAATTAGGATTTAAAGTTTAGTTGAAGGTGACAAAAATATATAAAATGCAAGTGTTGTCTTTCTAGTCCCAATTTTAACACAAACTCAGCATTAAGCAAATAGATTTGTGGCTTTTAGAGCGATTTGGTTTACAGTTGTCTCCTTTCATATTAATACGCAAATTATTGAGCGGTTTAATAGAGTGATCACAAAGCCAGTCTAATGTTGATTGGGTATATTTTTGCAAACTCCGAACAGAAACGGCAACTGGCCTTTTTGCTGTTGGGCAACAGTGCTAAACACTGGGCCACCGTGCCACCCAATCTACATTAAAAAGGGGAGGAAGGGGGGTTTCTTCCTGACAAAGATAGTTGTGGAATAACTGTGGTTATTTATAGTGCCTTAGGGGTCGTATGATTGGAGGATCATGATTAGCTAATGCAGGACCAGCTGTGGTCAATCATAAGCACGTGATCCTCTCAAAATTAGTTTATAAACAAACTTCACTTAATGTTTTTTTATTATAGCAAAAATAATTCAAATATTAAGTAAATATCATGTTTCATGAATATATTTAGTACATTTCCTCTTGTAAATATATCAAAACTTCATGTTTGATTATTATTTGCATTGCTAAGAATTTAATTTGTCCAATTTAGAGGCGATTTAGATTTTTTTAACCCTCAGATTCTAGATTTTCAAATAGTTGTATTTAAGTCAAATAATGTCCTATCCTACAAATATCAGTATAAAGATATTTATTCAGCTAACAGATGATGTATTAATCTAAATGTCCAAAGATTAACATTTAACATTAGTTTTGTTGTCCAGGGTCACAAATGCTAGAAAAATTAAAATATCATTATTCATGAAGACGCTCCGTTTTTAAGTACAATTTAGGCAAGACAAGTTTATTTAAAATTACTTTACATAAACAGAAATAAAAGAAACAAGTATAAGACAATAAAAATAACAAAGAATAAAATGATTAAAAACAGATTAAAATTTGTTATAGTTTGATCTTAATTTAATTACCTGACTTTTATTATATAATTAAAAATATTTAAGTTCTTAGTCCTTCTTAGTGCTTTTTCTTTCTCAGATTAGTCACCTAAGTTGACATGCATGTTGAAAAAAAGGGAAGTGAGGTGAGAATCGCGGTGGGTAAATTAAAGAGATGGCATTGTTAACCAAAAAATCTCTGAAATGTTGGGAGCACCGCTGTGACAGACTTTGTGGATACATTGTCGTCAGAGGTGTGGATATTTTAAGAAAAGCAGAGCAGTTCAGCTAACAGAAAATTAACATTCAAGAGTGTTTCAAAATCAAACCACTGTTCAAGAGTTTGAGCAATTTTGAAATCAATGTATCCGTTACGCACTGAAAAAAATCTGCTGTTCTTTATCTAAATGCACTTACAGTGGGGAGACTGTCGTAAAATTCTCTCTGTCAAGTAACCCTTCTTTCTCGGGGGCACTTTTTGTTGGTGACTGCACCGTGTGGCTGTCAGTGGAGCAGTTAAGTAGGGTTTCAAACACAAGGAGCTTGACTCCAAAATTCCTGAGAGTTGCTATGGGACTCTTTTGTCAAGATTTAAGTCCTGTATTCAAGTTCTGATTACAGTTGATACATTTCTCAACCAGATAGCATCTTTATGTACGCCTTTTTTTAGCAGCACACATACAATAAGTATGAAGATAATAAATTAAATAATCTAAATTAAACTATATGTTATTTATATATTATATATGTATATTTTTTAAATGTTTGAGCAATAATGTGTGTAAGGCCATTTTATATTAGAATGTATATACTATATAAACAATATTAAATCCCTGTAAAAAATGCTGACTTCCACACAATCGATTTGTATTGGGACAACATGAAGGACCAATAATTTATTCTTTTTACAAATTTAAGTGGATTGAACATAAACAATTAAGTTGTCCCAAAAAACAATCAAGAATTGTGTTGTTTCAGCTCATTTTAAATGAGTAGTTTAAATAAAACATCCTTGTTGAGTGCACAATAAAAGAATTTAAATGGAAAAAAGTCATTAAAGTCTTTAGATCTTTTAGAAAACAGTAAACACCAGTAACTGATTGCGAATGAATGTGTGAATGTGGTACTTTTTTTGACACTTTAAAGGTTAAAAATGACCATTTCCCCACTCACGCTCGAGTGGTTCTAAACTTTTATGCATTTATTTTTACTGTAGATATTTTGAAGAATGTTTTTGAAAAAAAGCAGTCATTTACATCCATTGTAGCAGCAAAAAAATGCAATACAAGTCTGTTTTGAATACAGTTTTGTTCCAACATTCTTTAGTATGTCTTTCTTTGTGTTCAACACAAGAAAAACTCAAACAGGTTTGGAACAAGAGCAGACGAATAAATGATGGCAGAATTTTCATTTTTTGGGTAAACTATGACTTTAAACAGGCAGTTGTATTGTCGGCAATTGTCAGTTAGCAGTTTCTCCTTTAGATAAATATTCATGGATGTATCAATCAGCGGGTATTTTCATCAGCTGCTAAATGTATGCCTACCACCATGTGCAATTGTAGTTGTATGCATGTATGAGAATCTATTTCAGCAATAAATCATTTTAATAAACGCAATCCAACAAGCTGATATCAAAGTTGCTTTAAGGCAAGTCATTTCACTCGGCAGCCATCTTTGAAATGCCTGTATGCTTGGGCAGTCTGTCTGAATGGGCAAACATCGAATTCTCCAAAATTGCTTGCCAAGCTTATGATAAAATTTTATTAGGAATCAAACAATATAATTAAACAACAAATGTCTCTCTTTAGTTTCTTTTCTAAATGTTTGAACCACACAAAATCTGCTGAAATTCACGTCTGGTTTAGGCCCCTCCCCAGAGACTCGTCAGTCTATAACGATTGCTGACTGGCTGCTGTACTAGAAGGTGGGGCTTCATTCACCATATTGACCGTTACACTTTCACCCATTCAAACTATACAAGTGACATGTCTTTTATAGACTTTGCTGATATTAACCAAAGAGCATAGAATCACCAAGAGGTGACACTCTAGTGCGATTTGGGAAATGGCGCGGCGGCCATTTTGGAATGAAAATGTCAATAGAACAACAGCAAATTATAAGTCTGTAAAATAAACTATTAAAAGTGCTGATGATTGAGATTGTAAGTGTTGTATTGTTGTCTTTCAGGTTGTATCTCAGCTTTAATGCGCTTTTTAAATAAATAAATGTTAAACAAATCAGCTGCTTGCCATCGTGAAAGCAATAATCCAATGGACACCGACCGCTTTCACTCCAAATTGGCAGAATCTGGGGCTGTTGCTGGGTGCTGCTGTTGCAATGGAACGTTCTATTGAGTGTCGCCTCTTGGTCATTCTAAGCTCTTTGTATTAACAAATACATTCAAAAATAGCTGTTGTTGTTTAAAACCTGCAATGTACAGTATAAATAATATACATTCTCATCTCTGAACGTTATATCCCATTTTTTCAGGGATTTAAATATTGATGTTTTTGTGTGTGTAATGTTGTGGCATTATGGGAAACTTGGAAAACTTGATTTTTTCTGTGGCAACACATTGACCGTTCCAGCATTAGCACATCAACATGTCTGGAGTTTGACATATATGTCTATGTGGTTTCTTTATCTCCGCTATCCAATTGACACATTCTGATCTTCCTGATTTTATTACATTTTAAATATGATCCTAATGTGTTCTCGTGCTGATTGCGGTGAGGTTTAAGATTCAATCTTACAACAAAAGCCTCACATTACCAGAAAATCTGGGAAGAACCTCTGAACAAAACTGAACAAAAGCTGATATAGTGTAAGCCCTGCTTCATCTGATGGTATTCGAATCAAACACAGAGTGCAAGTGTTCTCATGTATGATGTCGTTTAGTTTTAAACACGATATATAATATTTTCTCACACACACACACATACATCTGATTATCTCTCCGGGGTAAGGGTGTAGTCTCAAAATTAAAGGTTGATGACACTGTACTGGCAATCATATTCAATTAAAGAGCAACAGTTTTTTCTTAAATCCATCAATGCATGGGAGTGTTTTGACAGTGTATTGATTTCAATGAAGTGGCTTTAACATTTTTATTATAACTTTTTTTTTATTTTGTTTAATAGTAATGTACATTTTTAATAATTCAGATAAAGAAACAGTATTAACAACAATCAATGAGATATTGTACATAGGCATATTTAATGTATGCTGTGTATTGTACATGTAATAAATTATACATTCATACCATATTTATATACACACATCTCAGGGCATAGAATGATGCAAAGAAAAATAAAACGATAATATTCATAATTTTTTCTTCGGCTTAGTCCCTTTGTTAATCAGAGGTCCCCACAGTGGAATGAACCACCTAAAATTAAAATAATGTAAGAAATTTAACATGCATAACATTCATTCATTTATTCTGGCTTAGTCCCTTTATTAATCAGGGGTCACCAAAGCGGTATAAACTACCTAAAATAGTAATAATGTAAGACATTTAATATGCATAACATTCATTCATTCATTTTGGCTTAGTCCCTTTATTATTCAGGGGTCGCCACAGCGTAATGAACCACCTAAAATAATAATAATGTAAGAAATTTAACATTCATAACATTCATTCATTCATTTTGGCTTAGTCCCTTTATTATTCAGGGGTCGCCACAGCGGAATGAACCACCTAAAATAATAATAATGTAAGAAATTTAACATTCATAACATTCATTCATTCATTTTGGCTTAGTCCCTTTATTATTCAGGGGTCGCCACAGCGGAATGAACCACCTAAAATAATAATAATGTAAGAAATTTAACATTCATACAACAAAGCCAAATAATTAGATTACCATTTCTGTAACCATTAGGCTACAGCTTACTTAACTGGGGCCGTTTTTATGTCCTTTATATTTCAACTTCTATTCCAGTCCTTCCTTTCATCTCAAATAAAATACAGCTACCCAATAATCAGCTTTAAGTTTCCAGAATAACTTGTTTTATGAAATTACATTTAAACATTTTAACCCTAACACAGTGGATCTGTGATGTCCTCTTCTTCCTAAAGTTGGAAAAAATTAGACTTCCTAGAGCAGGGGTGCTCAAACTTTTTCTTATGAAGAGCCAAAACCAAACTTGATTGAGGCTAGTGGGCCGAAAGTAAATCTAGTTGGGGTAATTTACCATGGGTAGTTTCCTAATTTATTTAATAATGTTTAAAAATGACTAGAAAACATTGCTTTATATTAGCTAATACAGTATTTTTTTGTTTTATTTTATAATGAACTTATTACAGTAAAAAACAAAACAATCTAATTTATATCAGAATTACACTAGTTTTTGCCTGATATCTTCCGCATCCTCTACCCACCGAGTGACAATAATTACATAAAAAAAATCTGATTTATTTACATTTAATTGAATAATTTAAGTTCAGTAGATTTTTTGTAGCTCAGCATTAAAGCAAAGAAAAATATGTCAAATTAGAAATGACGGTTTCTGTGTTAAAGGCGTTTGCCCCATCACCCCATCATACTCACTCTTCTCTTAAATGGGATAGTGGGCCAAATCAAAGGTTACAATGGGCCAACTTTGGCCTACGGACCCTACTTTGGGCATCTCTGGTCTAGAGGTTCATCTAACCAGTTTAAGAAAATTTGGGACCCATTTAGGAATATATCCAAGAACATGTTTTATTAATTTATTCATTCATTGTACAATTGTAGTTTTTGTTAAGCCACATTATTATTTCTTTTATTTGTTGGTAAGTTTTTTTCTCTTTTATTTCATTGTATGGACTTAAATTGATACTATCTAAACTTGTTTTTGTCTTTTTCTGTTATTTGCGATAAAATTCATAAATAAATATTTTAAATAAAACAAATTTACACATTTTGGAATTTGTTTATTATTATTTTTATTTATTTAGTTATTTAGTTATCTAATTTTACATTAAATACCAACTCAAATATTTAAATATCGGAGATATCCATTTTTGTCAGTTTACATACAACAATGCAAAATCCTTGTCCAAATGGTGATTTGGTTATTTGACGCTTAAAAAATGTACACTTTTTCCACTAAATTTCACAGGTAAATCCCAGGCTGAAAGGAAGGTCAGAGGCGGGGTCCTGGGACAACCTCATACATGTGAATGCCGATAGCCAGCCACCACCCCTCCTTCCTATAAAGACATCGATCACATTCCGAGGGGCGGGGTTGATGACGCGCCGCGCTTCTCAATGAGGCTGTCGAGAGCGCAACTGGATTGAACAGCAACTGGATTGAGCGTGGAGCAGCGAACATCACTGTCCACTCCGAGCACAACATGGATTACAGACGGATTAAGCGTGTATTATTTGTCAATGTATTTATGAACTTTGTATTTATTTCTCTTCAGAAAAAGGAAGGTACGTGGTACGGTTATTCTCTGAGAGACTTTCTAAAACTTTCTCACTCAGTTGACTCACATGGCTTAGACTAGGCTATTTAAAGACAACAGAACTACGCAAAAGATGTTTAATTCTCATGTTGATATTAAATACATTTTTTTTTCTGAGTAAAATGTGTAGTGTTTTAAAGTTAACGAGTCTGAAAGAAGTTAACGTTAATTGGGTATTTAAATTTGTAACAATCTACTTTTTAAATGTTGAAATTGTTAAAATGTTCACTAAACACATTATATATCTAAAAATGGCTACATTTAGAATAAAACAAGACTTTTAGAATTTAAAGCAAGTAAAAACAATCTATTTTCAAGTAGAAGAAGTGCGCAATTTCCTTAGCTACGACAAATAATTAACCTGGCGACATTGCAACACGGGACGTTTGCTTTTTATAATGAATTATTGAATGTTTTATAATCAGTAGTAACACACATCTACTTGTTTGTTTCTTGTATGAACCATTGTGTTTTGTATGTAATCTAGCTAATATAGCTTTGTGAATTGCTCTCTATGTTTAAGAAACGTCATAAATGCAAATTTTGCGTTATTGTCACAGAGGTGTTATTGGATATGGTGGCATCGGCAGCTGAGTTGGGTTGGTTGACATCGCCTGTTGAGAACGGGGTGAGTTCCCTTCTTGTGTACGACTACTGTTGCATGCATTTCTTTCCGATTGTTTCACTTCATTTGCAATGAAAAGACTTTTAGCTCTTGCATTTGACTCAAAACATTCCTGTGGACGATTAAAGGATTGCTCGTAGTTTCTTGCCTGCTGAACACTTGTAGTCTCGTTCGATTTTAAAGCCCTGTTTTAGTGTGTAAAACTGAGGGTGTAATTAACTTTTAAAGTTTGGCGCATATGGTGCTTTGTGTGACGTGAGTTGAAGCTATAATGTTAACTAGAATTTAGAAAAGTAATTGGTTTTGAAATCAAAGGATGTGTTTAGTAGAACATACAGTAGCTGGTTTTAGGTTTAGCTGGTCCTAGTTTAAATTAAATTAATAATGCTAAATTAGTATTGCTCGTACCATTTTAGGATAGTCTGGGTTTTGAAAACTGATATTTGGTTGACAAACCTAAATTAGCTAGTGTATTTCAAAACCCTGTTCTAAAACTTACTGGAATGATCTGAGACGCATGTACAGACTTGTTAAGTCTTCTTCCCGTGCATGACCAGTTTATAACAGAATTTGAAAACTGTGGAAAAAAGCAAATGCACACAAGGTAGTTAAATTTAATGCATTTTCCCTTCCATTGTCGTGGAAAAAGCTGAGAATAAAGAATTTGAACAAGGTGTCAGCATGTTCAGCTTTATAGAAAGTTAATTGCACTCTTAATGAGCTGCTGTTTTTATTTAAAGAGTTCGACATCTTTCGAATGTATGAAATGCTTTAAACCGCAAAGTTCCTTTTATATGGAAGCATTCGTTTTACTGCCATGCCACACACTATGAAAACATGCACCTCTCCTGTAATTAATATCACAGTGGCACATGAAATCAGAGCTAAAACACACATGCACACTGCATGTGAACAGATATGTTACAGCATATTACATCAGTCATGCTGTAGAAAGACTGCTGTATTGTTTCTTGCCAGACGTTGGTGGGTAATTGACCAGCATCCTCACTACTACTTAAAATTCCACGGTCAGGACATTTTCGTCCTCAGCATTCGTTGGCATCTTTTCTTTGATTTCTTTTTTTTTTTTTTCACAATCTTGGTTTTGACTTTATTGCTAACATCCATTTTTTATTTCACATTGCAGTGGGAGATAGGCCAACAGGCTGTGAATGGCTCTCTGTTGTATAACTATTATATATGTAACGTGGAGGAACGAGAACAAGACAACTGGCTCCGTACTACGTTCATCCAGCGCAACCCCGCTGCCTCTCGGGTCTTTGTGGAGCTGCAATTCCTTGTCCGTGACTGCAACACTTTCGAGGCAGACTCTCTTACCTGCAAGGAGACCTTTAACTTGTACATCTATGAGGCTGATGCAGACATTGGCACTGCTTTCCGCAAAAGCCAGTTCCGAAAAGTGGCCACCATTGCTCCAGATGAAATATCCGTCGTTGGAGAGATGAAGTTGAACACTGAGACTAAAGTAGTGGATAACCTTTCACATAAGGGCTTCTACCTGGGCTTCCAGGACATTGGGCCTTGTAGCCATCTACTCTGTTAGGGTTTACTATAAAACATGTCCTGCAACAGTGCAGAGCTTGGCAGCATTCCCTGAGACAGTGGCAGGGGGGGAGAATCAAGCCCTGCGGGAGGTGGCAGGAAGTTGTGTCAAAAATGCTGTCAGTGAGGGCCAACCGCGCATTTATTGCACCACGGATGGGGAATGGTCTACCTATGAGCCAGTGCCAGTGCAAACCCGGGTTCGAAGCCCTCGAAGAAACTTGCCAAGGTAAGACATACTACGTTTCTTTGTTTGCTTTCCACAGATCGAGGCCAGAAACAGCTGTTGTCACTTAAGATTTTGGGTTTGGGTCAGGAGTATTGACTAGAATTTCACATGGATTGTGATTCACTTAAGTCGTATTATATATATTATGAATTATTCTATTATGTTACAGAATTATTTATACCATTGTGGATTTTATCTATCCTTACCATGCATGCTTGTGATTTGTTTTCTGTCTATAAAAGAAATGTATATATATATATATATATAATATAATATTTATATATTTCCCTATTATTGTTTTTATTTACTCACTTTTACTTTAGTACCATACTTAATTATTGTATTGTACAGTATTGGGTGAAAGTTACTTTTGAAAGTAATGCATTACAATATTGAGTTACCCCCAAAAAGTAACTAGTTGTGTTTTTTAGTACTAGTACTGTTTTTTCACAGTAAATAATGTGTTACGTTACTTTTGAGTTACTATTTATTACCTGGCTGAGGCTTGATCTCTTTCAGAACTAGTTTTTTTTTAATAGAGGAGCTCTGCAATTAGCAACACACTGTATAACCTACACTCTCATTTACCTTTAAAAAAACCATCAAAAAATGTTTTAGGATAATGTTATCTGAGAACGTCCTGATACCAGAGCTATACATGCTGTATATAGAGATTCGGGTTGTGTGATTTGGGGAAATATCTAATTGCAATTTTTCTGACAGATATTGTGATTGCGATTTGATCTGGATTTAATTTTGTATTCAAGCTTCAGCTCAATAATCTGTAAGCCGGGGCAACAATTCTGCAACAGCTCTTAAAAATGACCTGTATTTGTTTGGTGTCTGTGACTTACAGGAACCAAAATATTCATGTATTACAGGTGTCCTGTGTTTCTTTGATATTAGTTTGTCTATTAATGCTTCAGAAGCAGACGCCAATATTCCAGTTTTCCAAGCTTTCCTTTTTTTTACATTTTTTTTTATTGTGGGGTTTCTGCATAGTTCGGTTGCGCAAATCTCTTGGCCAGAACGAAGCGTGCTCACTCAATTGACTAGTACGACTATCACACACAGACGGCAGTCACGCATTTGCTCTGGGCAGGGGAAATTAAATAATAGATATATATTTCATATCACAGCCTCCTGCGATTAGCTAATCGCAACATTTCAAATTGCGATTGTGATTCGATTTTGATTAATCGCACAGCACTAATACAGATTATTGAAAGTTTAAAGCAGTGTGATTGCTACTCTTGTACTATTTGTCTTAAGTAAAATCACTGTGCATAGAGACAATCACCTTTACCTTTTTTTTCAATGTGTTCATAATAACTGCGTGACTGCATGATTCATTGTGAATACTTTAATTTTAGTTCAGCAATTTATTTTTTAAAAGCAATTAAACTAAAAAGTAACTCAATATAATTACTTATTTTTTTAAAGTAATGCGTTACTTTACTCATTACTCATAATAAAAGTAATATTATTATGTAACCAGCGTTACTTGTAATGCGTTACCCCAACACTGCTTCTTACACTAAAGTTCACATATTGAGTTACCTACTTGCATCCATACCATACATTAATGCTTTACTATTTTTCATTGACTATTTTTAAATAGTCCTTTTGCATTCTTCACTTGTCTTGCAGTTTATTTAGCATATTTTAAGTTGCTCACCACCAGCCGTTTTGCTCATTCTGTTAATCTTAAACTTTCAAGTGCTTCAAAACCTGTTTGCTTTATTCACTGTGCATTTGACTCCCATGACCCAGCATTCTTTGAAAACAAGTTCAGACGTCAACGACTGATGCAAACCTATTGTGCTTTAGGCAGAACGTTTCAAAGCCAGGTAAATGTGGCTTTGAGGATGTGACAATTTCTCTTTTTATTATCCGCATGTCACTGTCACCAACTGTCTTTTTTTTAATGTTCACCCTCTTGTGTTTTTGTCCCTGCCATACCAGAGTGAGCGAGATCCACCATGTGACAGTCCAAAAAGGCTTTGTGACTGCAGAAATGAGAGCACCGGCATGCTAGGACTTGCTAAGAATAATTCAGTTTTAAACGTCCTCTAACTTCAACACTTTAGCATATTTCCACAATTCAGCCACATGCAGTGACAGGTGAAAAAAGAACAGCAGGAACGAAAGCAATGTCTCAAATAGGGCAACTGCATTATGACTTTTTTAATTGTAGCGGTTACACATTACCATTCCCAAGCTCAAGCACACGCATATTTTTGGTTCACACACATTCCTTGTTTTATGGACTTGGGATTGTGGGAACAGTGTGTGTGTGCACGGTTTAGAAGGGGAAAAGATAAAGTGTCAGACTTTGGAGAGGGAGGAGACTGTAGTGTAAAGGTGGAGAATGGAATGCAAAGGTAACAGAACAATGTAGTGCTGTGTTCAGAGACAAGCCCCCCTCTTCAGACCCCCCCACCAGCGCCTCTTTCACTCCAATGATGCATTCCTGCTAGCTTTATTAAGGAACCTTCCAAACTACTGCCGGCCTGAGGAATTCCCTGTGGAGAGCTCCAGGCCAGAGCTGACTCATGTTGATGGATGTACTGTTGATTAAAGGCAATCATTGTCGAATAGCCAGATCAGGGAACTATGGGTAAATGCGTAGGTGGGGTCAAACCTTTCGTTTTCCAAAAAAAAAAGAAAAGGATGGTAAGTTATCAAGTGGTAGTGAGACTTCTTTAAAATGTAGAAATCTGACATGCACGCTGCTTTGCGGTTTAATCAGTATTGACATTCACACTGTGTTTCACTAATAAAACACACCCTTTCTCAGTCATAACGAATAAAAGAGCGCATACCTTTGCTGACCACACAAAGACGTGCTGCCTGACCTATACTAGATTGCACTAGGAATTCATGCCCACACCCTGTCACTCGCAGTATACCAGAGTTGGATAGCTATAGTTTCTGGAATGCTTCAAATGGCCACTGGCTTCCATATTGTTGATCTGTAGGAAAAATGGGACAACGTTGAAGCAGAATAGTCTTAACTTTTTTTTTTTTGAGAGGAAGCCTTGTGCGTTACTGTAAATAAAACTTTCCTTGCACTAGAACAAGCTACAGCTAAGAGTTATGTGTGACCAAGTTGGAGTTGTGTGTATATAATGTGTGGTGAGTGACTGGCTGGGTAGTAATTGACTTGGGTGTGTGTCCTTAAGAGCCATAAGTACTGGTTTTGGATGGATCTTCTTCCTATCCTGTTACTCTGGTCTTTTCTTTTTTTTGCTTTCTTTTTTTTCTTGCTTTCTTTATACGTCTATAAGTCTTGCTTTTTTGGGGCTATTTCCTGTTTGCTTGCTTGTCTTTTTGCCTCTTTCTTTCTTGTTTTCTTGTATGTTTGTGTTTGTTGCAACATGGGCTCATTCTGAAAATGTAGCCCTAAATATGTTTCTGGAGATTGCGATTTAGGTAATCAGAGCTACGTAGGCTGCATTTCATTTTTAAAATGAACGCTACGGGGCGGGATGATGTTGTTCCTTGTTTACACTTACCAGCTGACTGCTTAACTTCGTATGGGCGGCTTTTTGAGATCTGAAAAAATATCCACAATGGCCTCTCGTGGATTTGCGAAAACAAAAACGACAAAAATCGTAGCTCCTGGGACGTATTTCGCGGTCTCCAGAAATGTATATAGAGGTACGTTTTCAGAATGAGCCTGGGTTTGCTTTCTTTATAATCTTTTTTGACTTTTTTTGTTGTTTCTTTCTTTTTGCCACTTTCTGTCTTGCTTGTTTTGTTTCTTTTCTGCTTATTTGACCCTTCGCTACTTGATTGTTTTCTTCTGGCATCTTTCGTTTTTGATAGCTTCCCTCTTTCTTGCTATATTTTTTATTTGTTTTGCTCCTTACTTGCTGACTTTATTCTTGCCTTTTGGCTCTTTCTCTTTTGATTGGATCCTTGCTTTTGCTCCTTTCCCTTTGCTTCTTTTGGTCTTTCGTCTTTCTTTTAGGCCTCGTTTACACTAATACGTTTTAGTTTTAAAACTGCATTTTAGAATGAAAACGATCCACGTCTACACTGACGTTTCAACCCAGCGTTTTTTGAACACATCTTCCGTCCACACTATACCGCTGAAAATGCTGATCTCGTGACTACACACACACTGTGCGTATGAGCGCGTCTGAGCTTCAGGCAGTCAGCGGGTGCTTTGAGCACATGTACCCAGATGAGAGCTGTGCACATTGGACCGTTTCATCAAGGATCTACCGCTAGATCTAATGTCACTATATTTAACACAACATATTCCCCGACTTTGGTCTTTTGAAATCCATTACTTGTTACTTCTTCTGTTTTTGCTGAGCGCAAATATAAGTTAATATATTAATTTATACAACCATGGACACTGATCCTGCATATTGACTGATTGCTTGCAATTATTTCCTATAATGTATAAACATTTTTGTGCGTTATAATGTTATAATGACCATTATTGATTATTAAAACTGATATTCAGCCAAAGAGAGGGTATGTTTCGTATTTTAAATGAAAATGACAGGAGGCAGTAATGTTTATAGGCTCCATTTTGTTATAAATATGCATACAGTGAAGATGACGGTCATATAATATGTAAATATACAAATACGACGCCTCAACATTTTTGGTGTCTGTTAAGTTGCTGATATCAAAATGAGAACAGGCAGTTCCTCATCTCATGTTTTCATTTTATTGTTAAGAAAGTGAAAGAGCGTAGCCTGCAGGGTAATACGAATGAGGTTATAAAGTACACTGTTCCCTTTGAAGATTTACCTGACGTGTCCTCTGGAGTTTGTTTTCCATTTCAAACTTGCAAAGTCTGAACTTTACAAGCAAAGGATGCAAGACTGAACTTGTGTACCTATATTAAAAAAAAAAAGCCCCAATCAGATGTTTTTTTCAAAAAGCCTGCCTCCGTTTTCAGATGTCTCCGTTTTCCCCATCCACACTAACACGGAGCAGCAGTGTTTAAATGAAATGACCTCTTCAGCGTTTCAAAAGGGTGCTTGAAAAGTCTAGCGTAGTGTGACGGATGGGCGTAAGCATTGCAAAACTTATGCGTTTTAAAATTAAAATGTATTAGTGTAAACGGGGCCTTAGATTGCTTTATTTCTGTCTTGCTTGTTTACTTTCTTTCTTGGTATTAGTTAGTCCCACCTTCATACCCTCTCCCAAACGGATTGTGATCTCTAGAGTTTTCCCAAATTAAACCAAGTAAACATAGTTATATTTATCGTCATTGGCTGTTCCGATAACAATATGTTATTTTTGGCCTTGAATGCAGGTCTCGGAAAGTGACATGTATTGAACGTTTAAACATCCACTTTCGCACGACCCTGCAAACACTGTTGAAGCTCTTCAGGGAGATTTCAAATGGTGTCTTGTAAATAAACAGCTTTGCTTATCCTCAGCTGTCTCCCAAGACAAATAGATGCTTTTAGAACATTCCCCAGTTTACGTGCGGAAAACATTTTAAATAAACGTTAGTTCTGACTCACATACATGTACGTGTACGGTCAAAAGGTTGAGAAATTTTGGAATTCCTCTCTTGAGAAAGTGCTCAGAGCTCTTGAATACCATAAGCCTTTGGGTGACAGTGCAGAAGGGGAATACAGTAAGTGAGATATCTAAAGAGTGTGCATGAGAGATAAAATATAAGCAGTTGTGCAAGCTTAAAGGGATAGTTCATCCAAAAGTTAAAATTCTGTCCACATTTACATCCTTCACCTTTTCAAAACATATGTTTTTTTTCTTCTGATGAATACAAAGAAGATATTTGGAATAATTTTGGAAAGCAGCAACCATTGACTTCCATACAATTGTTTTTCTCACTATGGATGTCAGTGGTTATGGTCTTTTGTTGTCAAGTGAAAAAGGTATAAAGGTTTGGACTCACATACATCTCATAAAGATTTGGAATCAAATATTGTAAGGAATGTTTCATTTTTGGGTAAACTTTCCCTTTAACTTTGCACTAAACATAGTTCAGCAGTGTTGCATATGAAATTTAAGCATATGAACCTTGTGCATATGAGCATATGAAACTTGTGTCCTCTTCTTTTGCATTTAAATTTCACTCTCTTACACCTATTAAACCACAGAAACCATCTCCACCTTTGAGATTCTTAATCATACTTTACCAGCAGTTAACCGCAACAATTCATTGCTGGTTCTTTCTATTCCAATTCTATCTGCCCGGGCAAGTTTAGATAATGATGAGCACTTCCAAATAGGTTTGTTTGACTTCTTTGATCCTCTGTCAAACTCATGTACCAACATCAAAAGAAACTGCAGTAGATGACATGGTTGTTGAGTTAATTTCAGTATAATGACCAGCGAAAACTCACTGGAACTCACAATTACTCCATTTCTTTGAAATCCATGTGTTGACCACGTAGGAGGAGGTGTGTGGAGTTCTCTGAGTCACCAAAAGGAGGGGATTGTGTGGATTTTTCCGCCTTAGTAATGAAAAGAAAATGGGTTTCATGCCGTTTCTACCATTTTTTGTGCGTATAATTATGTTCTTTTTCAGCTCTGAGATATAGTTTGGGTGGAATATTTAGTTTTGAGAGGAGTTAACTGCTGGATTGTGTGCATGTGCTGAGTGTATTGTACTGCGAGTGTGTGAGATCAGCATGTTTCCTGCCCCCGTTGTCAGCTCTGCGTCCCCTGAAACAGGACAAGCTATTGCGGAAACCGGAGGCCTGCTAATCCTCGGTGACCCTCCAACTCGTCCGCTCAGGGCTTTCTATTGTCGCTTTCAGCCACTGGCTTCATTCACTTATTCATTTCAAATTCATTAAGGAATTTTGTTTATGGTTTTGGCCTAAACCAAACTTTTCCCATCCTTGTGGCCATCCCAGAGTTCGGTTGACGGGTGATGGGCGAGAATGAGAGCAAACCAAATCTCTAGCAGTGGCCATTCAGCGGCACTATTCAGCGTTGTTTGTAGGTTTTTAAGTTTCTTAGTGAACTTTTTTCTTAATTAACAAATCTCCTGGATGGATCTCAATGTTTGTGTCCTTTTGTGCTCTGTCATCTTCTCTTCCTCTTGCCCTCTTTGCTCTAGAATGAGTGAAAGTGTGAAAAGAGAGGGATTAGAGCTTTTTATTGTGTCTGTTAACGACTAGATGAAAGAGTGAGTGGAATTGTAAAGCGTAGATGTAATTCTCTTACAACTCTTCCATTGGGCTGATAATCCTTTGCACTAATGCTTTCACCACACCTAGAGAGCATTACCTCCCCGCTGGCTTCATGTTACCACTGCATCCCCCCTACACACACGAACAAACACACACCACAGACCCTGGCTTTGTCCCATCTGACCATAAGAGCCACTCCACTGACCATTCATGGATGCGGTGAATGTTTTCAGTGGAACTCGATACTGGTGTGTTGTTAAAATATGCATATTAACTGGTCATCAAAACTTATAATGGTCATCCTAAACTTTGATGAACTGATACCTCAGTTTTGGCTGTTCATGACGACACTAAAAGCATTTTAACTGTTAATATTTTGATCGCTTGTGGAGAAACGAAACGTCAGTTTGGTTGTGTCACTCCCTGCATTTAAGTTCTGAAGAATATTAATTAATATGTATGTATTATAGGGTTAGGTTGATTTAAGGTTAGATGCATGTAATTATGCATAATTCACTATTATTACTACAGTAAGTGAGTGTAACAAGGGCACTGTAAAATGAAGTATTACCATCCAATTTCTCTCAGACAAAAAACGATGGATTTAATTTCTTTATTTATTTTACTTTCAGTGGTATTAGTGGTATTACGCCTGTGAATTTAGAAATAACAACATTATAATCATTCATTTATCCATCCATTCATTTAAGAAATATATACTTTAAAAGGCAAATTTAAAATGTCATATTTTGGTTAACCCAGGCTCATTCTGAAAACATACCGCTATACAAATTTCTGGAGAGCGTCAAATACATACCAGGCGGTATGTTTTTTTGCAGTGTTTATTTTCACGAATCCACCAGAGGCCGCTGTGTATCCTTTTACGATCTCAATTTTCTCCCGCTAGTGGCATTTGCGCTTGCTGTTCTCGCGTAAATCCACCAGAGGATGCTGTTTTTTTGTCTTACCCGCTTTCTGGAACAGTTCTTCACCAGACTTGAACCTCATCACCGTGGTCAAATCCCCTCTGCATCTCAAGTCCGTTGATGTGCATGACGAGCTACTAGACAAACTGGTAACAGCGGGAAAGCTGTCCATATGGAGGTAAACGGTCAGCTGGTAAACACGAAAAGGAATGCTGTCATACCGCCCCGTAGCATTCATTTTAAATACCAAATGCAGCCATACGTACTTCTGGCTACATAATTCGTGATCTCTGGAAATTTCTACGTTTTCAGAATAAACCTATGTTGATATTGGTATGATAAATAGAAAATGACTAGTATTGCTTCACTTTAGACTTGTTTTATTGTGCGCCCCAAAACTTGTTTATTAATTAGTTTATTAATCATTAAAGTTAAAAGATTTTAAGTCCATTAGGCTTTTAAAATCATTTAACACATAGCAAATGTTGATTATCCTGCTTATTCCATGGTCATTACCACATTTCAGATAAGTTAAATCTATTTCACCAAATTACGATGCCAATTTATCACCAAGTTATGACATGTTATATCTTCCTGCCTTGAATCTGCAGTAACTGGCAGACAGAGAGAGGAGTGGGAAAGATTGTGTGTGCATGTAAATGAAACAAGCATATCTAATAGCTCACAATATCATGTCCTAGCTACCTCTTCGCAAATATATTTGAGCACATTGGCGCATTGGTAGATCGGCTCCCAGTGAAACACATGTTGGTGATCTCAAGATTACACTGTATCAATAAAGGCACTTACACTGAGTTATTATGGTTACTACTAATGTTTAGGTGCATTTATGTTAAGCTGTTATTACAGACCATGGAATAATAAAAGAAATATCATTAGTAATGTATAATCAGGTATTATTAATAAATAATTAAGGTTATTATTTTTAATAATAATTATATAAATAAATAAAATTGAAGTAGATTAGTTGAAACTATAAGCCCATGAAGTGGAGTTGTCTTCACCTTATTGTAAGCCCCAGAAAACCAATGTTTACAATTGCATGATGCTATCTTAATCTTCATTTTGTTCAGCGTGCAGGTTTTATTTTTTCAGTGGCTCTCAGTCTGAATTTAACCTCTTCCCCTGTGAATGGAGCCCCTGGCCGCTGTCCGCACTCACTCTGCTCTGCTGTTTGTTTTACTTGGCCATCAACACCTGGCGGAGCAGCACACTTTAACTCAACTCTGCCTAGGGCTACATGTAAACCCCTCCGTGCCTAGGTTTAAATGACTGGCCCTTTTGTTTTTCTTTCCTCTTTCTCATTCGAACCCCCCCCCCCCCCCCCCCCCCCCCCCCTCCTGTCAAACTCTTGTCCTGGAGGGGTTTGCGCTGTCCCGCCGCCATGTAAACACTCATTCATTCAGCCCTCCTTCCCGTTCTCTGTCGACCCATCCATCCATACATCCGTCCATTAACGTCAGCCTCTCATCAGTCTTCGCTCCACTCAAGCAAACGGCTCTCAGGCCTCTGTAGGTCAGCGGCGAGCAGGATCCAGATACTCTCACAATAAACAAACAGTCACTCACACGGCCAGGACCCTCGGTGCCAGATATTAGAAACTTTTAAATTCAAAGTTGCACATTTACATTATGTGCATAAAACATTAGCGCATAAAACACTGTTTTGATCCCATCTGTTCAAGAGAATCAAAATCGTCTCTTCCTAAAACCAGCGCAATATTTGGATAATAAAAATTATGGTTCCACTGTAATTCTTTTTTCGTCTCCAATGGAAATAAGTTGCACCTCAGAGCAGGAAAGTACACACACAGTCACAAACTTTGTCCTGTTATCTTGCGTTTGGAGGCTTGTAACTGATGTTTGTGAACACCTTTGTATAAAACAGTTCTACTCACAATCATTTGAGGACATATTTTCACTCGGGTATATAAAATATCTCAGATGCAGTGTGTAACACAACGGTGCTGGACAACAGGGTGGATGATCCACGTGCAGTTTATTTATAAGATTAGTCAGACAGGTAACGGTAAAACAGAGGTAAAGAGATACATACAGATAATCCAGAATCGTGGTCACTTACAGGCGGCAACAAATTAAAACGAGAAAACAAGGCAAGGGTTCAAAACATTGAGACGAGAATGTTCACAGTGTTACAAGACTCAGCAAAGTCTGTGTATTTGTGTGCTGTATATATGGTCCATGTAATCATAATCAGTCTTTGAGCAGCTTCCAGCTGTGTGTGTATAGAACCGGAACAGGTGTGAGTGTGTGGTGCATGACAGGATTTGTAGTTACTTTGGTTGCAGATTTGTAGTTCTCCAGTGATCTGTATAGACTACATCACTGGTGATTGTGACACAGTGAGATGAGATCAGTTTAGTAGTTAGTCTCCAATCACATCATCTGTTGACAAAATCAAATGATCAATTGTTTTGATTCACATCAAGGATTTCATTCAGTAATGTGTTTTTAATGTACAGCTCTAAAAAAAAGTCTGGTTTAAATTGGTTAACATTGACTTAAATTTGTTTAAACCCAACATTGGGGTAATTGTTTCATCCAAGTGGTTGGTTTTGTCCATATTTGACCCTGTGTGGGTTTAAACCCAGCATGTTTTAGAGTGTAATTTATGCACATATCTTTTAATTGGATTAAAAATAATCTGATTCAATTGAGCTGATACATTTTTTTAAAAATACATAATTTCAGAATTTACATTTTGGTGTTTAAAATCAAAACTTTTATATAAGATTTTCTAAAATACACATAAAAATTAATGGTTGAAACATAGCTTCATGTTGAGATGAGACGGGGATGAGGCGGGAAGTCTTTTCTGGGAACTGTATTACATAAACCCAATCGACGTTCCTCAAGAGCCAATAGTTGTCTTTCGCCCCTGACCTTTCTGCTTGCTAATGAGCAAGTTCTTCTTTGCAGAATGTGTCCTACATTGGCCTTGTCTACATCTCTTCATGCTTTGATTGGCTGCCATAGAAAGGAAGCTACGAGTCAGCCTTGTGCTTCCTGCTTCCTGTTGTGTCCACAACGCCAAGACAAAGCCCCTCGTGCTCAACCACATTCCTGATGGATTCTGGAAAGTGAAATGTTGACTCAAAACACTGCTTTAGATCACAGCTGAATGCACTTCAAAAACAACAGAAATTAAACCCAAAAATTGTTGGAGTATAAGAAAATATAGTATCTGTATTTCTAGATTAGATTAGATTAGATTCAACTTTATTGTCATTACACATGTACAAGTACAAGGCAACGAAATGCAGTTTCGGTCTAACCAGCAGTGCAATAGCAGCAAGTGCAGGATACAGGTATAAGTTATAAAGTGCAGTTATAGAAAAACTATGGTGATATTTACAGATGGATGTACTATCAACATTATATACAGGTTGTATTAGCTATGAACAGATTTACAATAAATGAATATATGTACAGGATACTATTAATAGCAGAAGTGTGCAGATAGATAAACATAATTACAAATGTCCATGTGCAGTGGGTATGTCCAGTTCAGATAAATGAATCAGTGCAATGAATATGTGCAAACTTTAAATGTGCAAATGTTAAATAGTGCAGTGATTGTGAGGAGTATAAGTTAGAGGAGTGTGGGGGGTGTATTGGGGGGCAAAAGAGTCAGTGAGGGGCAGAGTTCAAAAGGAAGACAGCTCTGGGGAAAAAGCTGTTCCTCAGTCTGCTGGTTTTTGTCCGGAGGAGCCTGAAGCGCCTGCCGGAAGGCAGGAGAGAAAACAGTCTGTGAGCAGGGTGAGAGGTGTCCTTAAGAATACTGCGTGCTCGGCGCAGACAGTGTTTCTTCTGGATGTCTTCTATGGCTGGCAGTGTAGTCCCTGTGATGCGTTGGGCAGTTTTCACCACCCGCTGCAGTGCCTTACGCTCAGCAACAGAGCAGCTTCCATACCAGACTGTGACGCAGTTGGTCAGGATGCTTTCTATTGTGCAGCGGTAGAAGTTCACCAAGACGGCTGATGAAAGCTGGTTCTTCTTAAGTTGCCTCAAGAAGAATAGGCGCTGGTGAGCCTTCTTGACCAGGCTGGAGGTGTTGGTGGTCCAGGAAAGGTCCTTAGAGATGTGGGTCCCCAGGAACTTGAAGGATGAGACAGGCTCCACGGCCATCCCGTTAATGTGGATGGGATCATGCGAGCCTGTTCGTCCCTTCCTGAAGTCCACAATGAGCTCCTTGGTCTTGCTGGTGTTAAGGAGCAGATTATTGTCAGTGCACCAAGTGGCTAGATGCTGTATCTCCTCTCTGTAGGCAGTCTCATCATTATTGCTGATTAGACCAATAACTGTGGTGTCATCTGCAAATTTGATGATGGTGTTGGATCTGTTCACAGGCCTACAGTCGATGGTAAAAAGGGAGTAGAGGAAGGGGCTCAGCACGCAGCCCTGTGGTACACCAGTGTTGAGTGTGACGGTGGTGGAGCAGATGTGGCCTGATCTAACATTCTGAGGTCTGTTAGTCAGAAAGTCCATAACCCAGTTGCAGAGAGACGTGTTGATATCCAGGTCTCTGAGTTTGATCAGTAACTTAGAGGGTATGACAGTGTTGAATGCTGAGCTGAAGTCAACAAACAGCATTCGTGCATAAGTGTTTTTATTGTCCAGGTGTGTGAGGACAGAGTGCAGTGCTATGGAGACGGCATCTTCTGTGCTCCTGTTGCCACGGTAGGCAAACTGATGTGGGTCCAGTGTGGATGGCAGAGAGTCTTTCAGATGTGCCAGGACCAACCGCTCGAAGCACTTCATGATGATGGGTGTGAGTGCTACAGGGCGGTAGTCATTCAGGCATGTTGGGCTGGAGTGTTTGGGCACCGGCACAATAGAGGTGGTTTTAAAGCTTGTTGGCACAGTTGCTAGGTTAAGCGACAGGTTGAAAATGTCTGTGAACACCCCAGCGAGCTGTTCTGCACATGCTTTGAGGACGCGCCCAGGAATACCGTCTGGTCCTGCAGCCTTACGCACATTGATCCGACTCAGTGCGGTGTAGACTTCTGAGGAGGTGAGTGTGATAGGTGAGTGGTCGGTTGAGGTAGTGTTCCTGGTGTAGGGTTCTGTATTGTCTCTTTCAAAGCGGGCATAAAAGTCATTTAGCTCGTTCAGGAAGGAGACATTTGTGGCTGTGGGGGTGGACTGGCTGGGTTTGTAGTTGCTGATGGCCTGGATGCCCTGCCACATGCGCCGAGGATCAGAGTTGGAAAAGTGCTCCTCTAGCTTTAGCTTGTAACAGTGCTTGGCCTTTTTGATGCCCCTCTTCAGATTAGCCCTGGAAGTGCTGTAGGCCTGTGCGTCCCCTGATCTGAAGGCAGTGTTGCGTGCCTTCAGCAGGAGGCGCACCTCCTTGTTCATCCATGGCTTTTGATTTGGGTATGTGGTGATCTGTTTCTGGGTTGTAACACTGTCTATGGTGGTGTTGATATATTCCAGAACAGAGGAAGTGTAACTGTCAATGTCTGTGTGAGAGCCACATGTGGCCTGGGAAGCAAACATACTCCAGTCTGTGTGTTCAAACCTGTCCTGGAGTGTGGAGTCCACCCCCGCTGGCCACACTTTGATGGTCCTTACTGATGGCTTCACACGGTTGACGATGGGTGAGTACTTGGGGGTGAGAAACAGACAAAGGTGGTCTGATTGACCCAAGTGGGGGAGGGGGGTCACAGCATATGCTTCAGCCATGTTTGTGTAAACTTGGTCTAAAGTTTTGTTTCCCCTTGTGTGGCAGAAAATGTTCTGATGGAATTTGGGGAGCACTGTCTTTAAGTTTGAGTGATTAAAATCCCCCGCAACAATAAAAGCAGCCTCCGGGTGAGCAGTCTGTTGTTTGCTGATGGCTGCATGAAGTTCATTCATAGCGAGCTTGGCATCAGCGTCGGGAGGGATATAAGCAGCAGTTATTATGGTGGAGGTGAACTCCCGTGGCAGATAAAACGGTCTACATTTAACCATTAGAAATTCCAGGTTAACAGAGCAATGTCTCCCAACGACGACAGAGTTTGTGCACCAAGCTTTGTTAATATAAATGCATAATCCTCCGCCTCTGGTCTTACCGGAGTCATCCGCCGTTCTGTCTGCTCGGAATGTTTGATGCTCCGTTAGCGATATAGCGTTGTCTGGTATCCCGCTGTTTAGCCATGTTTCTGTGAAAATCATGACATTACAGTTCCATAATCTTTTGCTGTGGTTGATGCGCAGTCGAATCTCATCCATTTTGTTCACCAGTGACCGTACATTGGCGAGAAAGATGCTGGGTAAAGAGAGCCGGTGTGGTGTTCGCTTTAGCTTAGCTCTTAGCCCGCCGCGCTTCCCCCGTCTTTGTTTACGTTCTCTGTAAAGGAGTTCAGGGCTTCATCTGCTGGTTTGTTTTGTATTATTAGTTTAATTGTATGTGAAATTAAGAAATTATTATTAGTTTAATTCTATTAATTATTAAGAACATTTTTAGGTACATTTATGTGGTTTAAAAAAATTTTATACAAAGACATATCCACAAAAATAAATCCGAACTTGTACATGTTAAATATTGATTGATAAAAGAAAATATTTTAAAATACTTTCACCAAAAACAGATGAGTTGTTGTATTATTTGTTTCTTTTAGGGCTGCACAATATTGGAAAAATGTGATATTGCGATATTTTTATTTTTGCCATAAACATTGCGATATAAATAGAGTTTCACAAGACTGTTGAATAGCTCTATCTGACAGTCTAACAGTATTCAGGCCCAGAAATGTAGTGATCGCAATGCAAAAATTCTTAGATTAAGAAAAAATATTGTTTTGTTTTAAAATACAGATGAAATAAGGCAAAAAGCCAGTGAGGTAGGTTAAATAATCTTGTTTTCGCTTTGAAATGTAGATATTTGGACTAGAAACAAAGACAAAAAACTTTCTTTGTTGCATAAATCATATAAATTTTGTATAAATACAGTGATTTAATACAATTGTGTAGCTCCTGGTCAACTATAATCCTGACTCAACATTGCATATTTTTATGATGTAACTATTGCGGATGTGCACATTGCAATTTTGATGCTGAAAGGATATATTGTGCAGCCTAGTTTCTATCAATTTTGTTTAGTTACATTGCACATTTTTTTATGTACCAACAATTATCAGAAATTTACATTTAAAATACTAAGTTTTTTTATTTATTTTAAATAATAACTACAAAATATATTAAAATATATTGTAGATACAGTTTTTTATACATCTTAAACATTTAAATACTTAAACAGTTGAAGTCAGAATTATTAGCCCCCTGTTTATTTTTTTCCCAATTTCTGTTTAATGGAGAGCAGATTTTTTCTACACATTTCTAAACATAATAATTTTAATAACTCATTTCTAATAATTGGTTTATTTTATCTTTGCTATGATGACAGCAAATAATATTTGACTAGATATTTTTCAAGACACTTCTATACAGCTTAAAGTGACATTTAAAGGCTTAACTAGGTTAATTAGGTTAACTAGGCAGGTTAGGGTAATTAGGCAAGTTATTGAATGACAGTGTTTTCTTCTGTAGACTATTGAATGAAATATAGCTTAAGGCTAATAATTTTGACCTTGAAATGTTTTTAAAAAAATTAGAAACTGCTTTTATTCTAGCCGAAATAAAACAAAAAAGACGTTTTTGAGAAGAAAATTATTATCAGACATACTGTGAAAATTTCCTTGCTCTGTTAAACATCATTTAGAAAATATTTGAGAAAGGTGGGTTAATAGTTCAGACTTTAACTGTGTATATATTTTTTAAACAATTATAATAAATAACATTGTAATATTAATGAATCCCAAATAGTTTCATTAATTCATTGTAAGTACTTGCAAAATTGAAATTCAAAATAAATCCTACACCGAATATTTTGAAAAGTAGACTCAAAGTACTTTGAATAAAAGTTTCAAGTCCTTCTCAGATTCTTTTGTAAACTTTTAGCATAAAAGGATTAAAGCGCTGTTTTTTTTGGTGAGCGTGGCTGTAAAGAAGCCAGCTAGCGTATTAGCACGTCATGTGGCATCTACACCACTGGAAACAAGTGTTTTCTCTCGCCCGGCCCCGACTGGCATTCAGTGCCTGTTGTCTGTCCTGAATAGCCTATCCAATGTTTTGCTGGACTCTCTCACATGTGGCCATGAGGAAAGCGAGGGGACTTAAGAATTTGGAGATTACGAGTAGGGGGCCGATATGAAACAGCAGCTGTTTGGCCCCCTTCACCGTGAATAGGACAATTCTTTTTTTTCCTCCGTCTCCCCCCTTTCCTTTCAAATCCCACCAGGACTCGTTATCCCTCGCTTTCTGTGTCTCCAACACCATCCGCACCTCCGTTAATGAGTCGCAGTAAAGTCCCCACAACAGCTGGCACAGAAACAAGTCCACTTGAAAGAGGGAATAAATAACACTCTGGCCCGATCGCCGCTGCCACGCTCAATTGTCTTCATGCTGCGAGTTTGCTTTTGAAATCAGAGAATGCGTGCTCTGGAATATTAGAGGTAATGTACACCACTGTTAACCCCCTTCCTGCGAGGGAGAGCAAGCGGCTCTGCCCAAAACAAGGGCCTCGATTGATACAAAGCGTTCAGGAAGTAGGAAGCACCTACTCTGTAATTATAACTGTTTGGCAAATCTGCAGATAACAAACCATTAGAGAATGGAAACAATGATTGGGTTTGTGGCCACTGGGATGCTTTGTGAGACAACGGCTGCGAAAACTGTCTGGATAATTTGATCTGCATTTTCTTTGCGTTATTTGATTAATTTAACTTGTATTTTACTATCATTTTTGTAACTGTATATCCTATTTCTTAGTAGAGCTGCACAATATATCGTTTCAGCATGGATATTGTTATATTATATTGTTTGTAAGTTTAATAGCAATTAATTTTATTGAATTATTCATATAGCAAAGACTATACATTTTTATTTTACATGTGATTATTCAACTACTGCATCTAAAATAGGCTGGGCAATTAATCGAAAACTAATTGAAATCGACATTTATAACCTATAATCGATCACATATTTTCAGATCGATTTTTTTAGATGACTTTCCTTACCGCATATGGAGTCACGTGACCTCACTCTGTTAAGACTGATTTATACATCAGCGTTGAGCGCATGCGTATTGTCCGGCACAGCCTTCGCGCAGTCGCATACCCATGCACCCCTTAAAAAATGTAACTACATGTTGCGACGATGTGTAGCGCAGTTTTTATGATTGGTGGGTTTGATAGTGGTGACGAGTGTAGATGGCGTAGATTAATTTCAGTTGTTCAACCATAGACCGTAGATGGTGTGTGTTTCCTTCAATTATTTCAAAATTAAGTAATGCACCCTTCATTCAAAAAGCTTGTAATATGTGAGCATATTTACTGTACAAAACCTGTTAGTGAACTATGAGGGCAGAAAAATATAATAAAGAAAGAAAGTAATCGTTCATTAATCGTAATCGAGTTAAATTTTTTTAAGAGTTTGATTTTAGGCCAAATCGCCCAGTCTTAATCTGAAATCTTTTTCTTTATTTTATTTATTTATGCTTGTAGGTATTGTTTATGTTTATTTTATGCAGATGCACTCCCCTACAGAATCGTCCCAGTTAATATAAATGTATTCATTCTTTCCAAATAGAGATATTTAAGTCATGTGGTGAAGTGGTATACTTATCGCAGTATATATCGCACAATAACAAAACATAGTATTTCCAGTATCATTCAACCCTATTTATTAGTATGTATGGTGGATATGTGTGTCAGTGCTTTTAGTAACATTGAGTAATTATTATAGTTTTTATTCATAGTTTGAATTATAATTTTTTTTTGGAATATTTAGTTATTTTTTATCTTTTCTGATTTTATTTTCTGATAAACTCTTTTATTTTCGCATTCTTTAAATTTTAAAGGTGCGTACTGACCCATTACCCCCATTAGTGGTTCCGTTCTCTCATCAGTTGGAATAGAATAACTTTTGCATAGATTATACTAGAGACATTTTTCTTTTTTCATATTACTGTGCAGGAACCATCAAAATTAATTACAGCAACCTAGACCACACAGAACCTAAAAGATACTCTTTTAAATTTGAGTTTACAAAAAAAAGCTCCTCTTTTTTGGAGGGGTTTATTATAACACAGACAATATGTATGATTATTTTTATCACTTTCAACTTTATCACTTTATCACTTTTTGTTTTATGAAAATTTAAAAGGTTTTCTTAAAACCCTCTTTTCTTTCGCATACACCTCTGCATGTGGATTTGGGACGCTTTTAAATTTGGGTATGCAAAATTCAGGCGGAAACACCAAAATAGCATTTAGCTTTAAGAGGTTAAGATTTTTTAATTGTTGTAAATTTTTATATACATTATTTTTATTGTAATTATTTTGTAAGTTTACTTTTAAGCTGAAAACTAGCTGAAATAAAAAATGTTGTGGGTTTATTTGTGTATTTTACATATTTATTTCTTCAGTTAGCATTTATTTTCTTTAAATTGAAAGTTTTATTTGAGTAGTTGTGCTTTATTTCATTGTAAAAACCACTGTATAAATATGTACACAAATATGTACATAAACACACTCTACTGTTCAAAAGATCAGGATTAGTGCTTTTTTTTATTAATCCATATTTATTTTAATGGAAAAAAATGTGATAAATTGCAGAAATTTACATTTAGTTATTTTAAGGAAGCCTCTTTTGCTCTTTTCGGTACTGAAATTTTAAAAACGTCCATTTTCTACTAACATTTAAGCGCTGTTGAGCGCATTCTTAAACGCCACTGATTTGTCATTGTGTTCACATGCTCAACAGAAATGACTTGGCCATGAAGATCATTAGTTTACTGAACTCACCGCTGTTTACTGAGTGTAACTACAGATACACGGACACTGGAATGTTTTAGAGCCGTGTAGATGAGCTGGTCTGTTTATGAGCTGACATACGAGCGATCCGCTGATGAATCAACTGACCTTTGCTGCTTTAAAACGCTCTAGTGTCCCTGTATCTGTGGTTACACTATGTAAACATCGGTGAGTTCGGTGAACTGATAGCCTTCACAGCCAGTCATTTCGTTGACGTTTTTAAAACTTCAGTATCGATTGGTACCAAATTCCAGTATCATGATAGCACTAATCAATGATACATAACACTTTTTGAGGATTTTTACACGAATGCAATATTTTAAATAACAGCTTTAATTTGAAATAAAGTCTTTCAGTCAATTTAATGCAGTCTTGAACAATAAAATCGTTTAAATAATATGCAAAAATGAATGACAGATTGTGGTTTCAAAAGAAAAAAGTTTTTCAGGATTACTAATAATCAAAAAGGATTCATGAGCAGTGAATCAGCATTTCAAATCAAATCAGAATCCAACATTGAATACTGTTGACAGATTTCCTTAAAGTGTCTAATAGTGAAACTGTTGGATGGATGTTTAATAATCTCTCCAGTGTTATTGCCTCTGGCAGTATTTCAACACCCAAATACAAATCTCTCACCTGATCAGACACATGATGTACATGGTTGTGTAATATTGCTATAATCTGCACCTTGCGTGTGTCTCAGCTTGTCTCTCGTCTGATAAAACTCACACTTGAAACTAAAAACCAGATAGCACAGCTTCCATGTGAAAGTAAATAAATGGTTGGATATGTGGCTGCAAGAAGTGAAAGAGCCAGATTGAGAAAGGAAGTGGTGTGTGTGTGTGAGTGTGTTTGCTCACGGGGTGTTGGTGGATTGTGAATGAGAGTCTGGACAGCGGAAGGACATGAGCTGGTCAAGCTGGAATGTTTCTAGACATCGAGTCCGAGGACACCTTCCTTTTTTTTGTCCTGTTTAAATGTCCCGATGTAAAAACACAGACAATTTTAGTTGTAGAAATAGAAGTTAAAGCCATATAAAATAAGATATATAAAACAAAAATAAAATATTTAAATATTTTGGAACAAGGTGTGCATTTAAGGGAAAAAGAAAATGAATATTTTACTGGAATATTAAATAATTGTCATGTGGATTACTTTGAAGAATGAAAGTCAGATAGATTTCTGATGGCCTGGGTGGTGAGTAAATTTATATATATGTACATACAGGGTGTCCGCAGGGTCTTAAAATGTCTTATTTCTCAAAAGCTAAATTTTAGGCCTTAAAAAGTCTTAAATCTACTTAAATGTTATGTTGTAGGCCTTAAATGTTTTTTAAAAGGTCTTAATTTTCCTTTGTTCATCTATAGCTACCCAGTCTGGCCATTAACACCCAGACAATCGCCAACAATTCATCTTAATAAAACTTTGAACTTTTATTTAAAAATAGCATTTAGTTACTTTCCTTACAGTAACATTTGCTTAAAGGTTCTCCATTTGTTTACTGCTGAGTTTACTGACCTGATCTATATTTTTTTATTATTAAATTATTAATATTACAGACTGAAGTAACTGACAGCTATGTTTTGTTCAATTATTGGTAAGGGTTTTAGGGTTTTTAAATAGATATATTTGAAAATTAATAAAAAATATTGAAGCAAAATTATTATTATTGTATTATTAAATTTATTTGAATAATACATTTTCATATTTTTGATAAGGCATGTGAAAATCTTTTCTAATTGGCAAATTCAAAAGAAGACTAAAATTTTGTTCATAATGGTCTTAGAAAAGTCTTAAATTTGACTTGGTAAAACCTGCAGAAACCCTGATATACATGTATATGTAATATATAAATGTTGTTTTAGTTTTATTATGTAAAAATAAAATATGTTTTTTATATCAATACAACCTGTATAAAATGTTCATAGTACATCCATCTGTAAATATCACTATAGTTTTTCTATAACTGCACTTTATAACTTATACCTGTATCCTGCACTTGCTGCCATCACACTTCTGGTTAGACCTAAACTGCATTTCGTTGCGTTGCACTTGTACATGTGTAATGACAATAAAGTTGAATCTAATCTAATTTAAACTAATTATCATTTCTACCAAATTTAAAATACTTTTATTAGATAATAAATTAACAAAAAAATTGCAATGCCTACATACATGTTTACATTCAGGTGTAAACAAAACAACCCCTAACATCAGAAGAGTAAAGAAACAATAAACATGTGGTGGAATAACCCTATCAATTACAACAAATAAAAGCATTTCATTTCCCGAAAAGCTCTAAATTACAGTAATTTGTGCTAGAAATTTGTAAGAAATTTCACACCTTTATAAATTAAAACAAATATTAACATTTTAATCGACCCCAAAACCTAATAAATCTAGTAAATATTGTCAAAAGGCTTTTTATGGCATTATTTGTACATGATGTATAATATGGACCATGCATGGTAGACAACAGCATTGTTTTCTTTTGTACTGAAGCCTTTGTGAGATGCAGCCTTCATGCCGCGTGCAGCTTTTCTATTGGTTTTGTGGTGTTTTCTCTGCTGGAGTGTTGAGAGCACAGGAACCGTGCTGGAATGCAGGGCGACTGGTCCTGTTTTTGGAGAATCGGGGGGGGGGGGATGGTTGCTTCACTCAGGATGAGTAGGAGTGTGCTTAGTCTTGCTCTGTCAACTTTGTGCACTCTTGCACAGAGCTTCAAAAAAAAAGCTGTAGAGAGAAAAAAAACATCTTCAAAGGGGGTTAATTTACTGTGTTCATACATAGACGATCACTTGACATATGCGCTGTGAGCAGTTTAATTGCACCGTTTCCTCTCATCCTCATCCAACTCATCGTCATACGTGTGTGTGTGTTTTTCCCAATGCAGAATGTCAGCCAGGCTTCTTCAAATCATCGGTGTCCAGTGAGGCCTGTACACCCTGTCCAACGAACACCGAGCCCTCGGGCCCTGGTGCCACGCGCTGCTCCTGTAGTGATGGCTTTTATCGAGCACCGGAGGATCCGGAAACGGCTGCTTGCTTTGGTGAGAAGATTCATCGGGAGGAATTTGATGTCTTGATATGATCACTGTGTAAATATATCTGCAGTCTGTTTCAGAGCCAAGCGTGTTCATTTATACACGATCCTGATACGGTTGTTGGCAGTCTCAATGCATGAAAATGAGCAAACACTGCATACGCCTTTAAACTTCCAGGAATAGACAAAGATCATTCGAAGAACTTGTAGTTGTAGATTGTAGTATTGCAATGTTATGTTTAAAATTACTTTTATTTGCTCGATTAAAATTTTTTTTTGTTAAATTTAAACTCATTTAAGTGAAGTTTATTTATAAACTAATATCAAGAAGATCATGTGCTTATGATTGATCACGGCTGGATCAACTTTAGCTAATACACGATTCTCCAGTCAGATGATTCCTAAGTCACTATAAATAACCATAGTCTTTATACCACAGTCATCTTCGTCCTGAAGAATCCCCCTGTCCTCCCCTATTCCTCCCCCTTTTTCAATAGATTGGGCGGCAAGGCAGCCCAGTGGTTAGCACTATTTCCTCAGAGCAAGAACGTTGCTGGTTCTTGACCTTGGCGTTTCTGTGCAGTTTGCATGTTCTCCTAGTGTTTGCGTGGGTTTCCTCTGGTTCCCTGTTTTCCTCCCACCGTCCAAAGATATGTGTCATTGGTAAACTGACTAAACCAAATTGGCACCATAGTCAAGTTCCTAGCCTGTACTTGTTATTAGCCACAAATAAGCGGGGGAGTTCTTGATCTACCTGAGCTCAATTTCCCCTCTCGCCCTGCAATTGGGAGGGAGCCCAGGGCTCAAGGATCTTTTCAGCTCAGGGCTCTCTCCCGGGACATCATTCCAAACAAGCTTATAATTAATCATCAGCTAAGTGTGAACTCTTGAAATAAATTTATTTTAGATAAAAATAAACACTATGCTCATTTTACAGTTTGTGGTGGTTTTTGTAGGGAGTAAAAACAAATATGAAAACATTTGGAAATACCCACAAAAATTTAGCAATTCATAAAAATAAATCCTTTTAGCCAACATTACTTTCAGTTATTAATGTCATTTTCTATTTAAAAAATAATTTTAAATAGAAACATTTTGAAGTGCAAAATTCTGTTAACTGAAATTAAAATTGAAAAAAAAAAAAAACATTTGCTGATACAAACTAAAAAAAGAATGAGATTCTGTGAATTTATAGTCATTAGTATTTTTTCCTAAACAAGATCTTAGCTGAAATGACAGAATAACATCCAAAAGTAACATCAAATTGATTTAAATTGATTTTAAGAATGATACACACTGTACACTCCAGGAAAGCAGTTGCTGTCAGTAAGCAGGTTTCCATTCTAACATGAAGTAAAACCTTTAAAGAAAATGTGAATTAGGCGCGTTTCCATTTAATTTTTAGAGTGGCTGACTATAGTATTGGTAACCTAGTAACCAACAGTAAACAAGGCAAGCTTAAGGGGCCGATCAAACCGAAGGCACGTTTTGCGTTGAGAGGCACCTTTTTTTGAATGATTTGATGAGCATTTTGCGCACTACTTATGCGCCCTGCGTGCCTCGCATTTTAACGTTACGCATGTGCGCTCGCAGTTGAAAAAAAGTTAACTTTGAGAAAAAAAAAACACGTTACGTCAGTCGCATCTGTTTCATTCTCCAATCAAATGAAAGCAGAGACAGGGTTTCCGTTGAGTTGCCTGCAGTGCCTGGTTGCTGTTTTATGCAGTGCTGTATGACTTCACAAATCTTGAATTTCACAATATTATTAAATATTACAATTATATCAATATCAACAGCAACACTCGCAGCCGATTCAGACGTTGCCTAGCGATATAAAAAAAGTGCACTGCACTACTTTTTTCTTGTTAGCAAACAGCCTTGCGTTATTAGAACGGAAAAGCACATTCAGTGTGATCGGCCCCCAATGGAGCCAGCTAATTGGTCATTTGATTGTCATTTCAAATGCATTTCAATTTCCCATTAAACCCATTATTTTTTTTACCAAAAGCACCTCCATCTAACTTTAAAAATGTTTTTTTTTTTGCAAATTCAAGAACATTTCCATCACTTGTTACTTGTGTAGTTCCTCAAAAAGTGCTTTAACACAGGGTGATGAGCAAATCCCAGCTACTAATTATTTTTCATCTACAGTAAATGCAACCCAATGATACATCCATTACTGCTATCAGCTAACTCCTGTCATGTTAAGCTCTTCCCTTTCTGACACTATTCTTCAAGTTTTAACAAGACCAACTAAATAACAGTCTGGTGTGTTGTTTGTGGTCTCAGGGTTGCCGTCCGCTCCTCAGAGTCTGCTGTCATCCACGGCTCAGATGTCCATCGGCAGGCTTCAGCTGTCCTGGAAGCCTCCCGCAGATAATGGCGGACGCTCTGATATCACCTACTCTGTGGTCTGCGAACGCTGTGAGGGAAGAACATGCCAGTCTTGTGGCGAGAAAGTGCGATTCGAACCCAGCAACACTGATCTGAAGGAGACCAAAGTGATTGTGAGTGAACTGGAACCCCATCTGAACTACACCTTCAGCGTTGAAGCTCGCAGCGGAGTGTCTCAGTTCAGCAATAAGAGAGCCGTCAGCAGCATCAACACTGCTTTACATTACACAGGTCAGTGCTATTAGTGCTTGTGGAAGAAGAGGGCTAAATAGACTGTTTAAATAGTGTATTTTGTGCATGATTTCATTTCGTGTGGATTTTTAAATGATCTACATTTAAATGATTGTATTTTTAATATATTTTAAAATGGTATTTTTATTAGCAGTTTTTATTATATATTTAAGAAAAAGAAAATTATATTATTACAAAATATTTTTTATGTCGAGTAATCACTGTTCCTCTGAACTTTCTATTCAAATGATCTAAATAATCCTCAATATGAATAAAAAATATATATTTAAATATAATAAATTTAATTAATATATATACATTTATTTATTTATTTATTTATATATTTATTTATTTATTTATTCATTCATTTTCTTTTCGGCTTAGTCCCTTTATTAATCTGGGGTCACCACAGCGGAATGAATTGCCTCATTTATATTTATTTATTTATTTTTAAGCATCAGTTAAGCATACTAAAATTATTTCATTCTACACTAAAGACTGGAGTAATGGCTGCTGAACCTTCAGCTTTGTTTTCACAGAAATATTTCATATTTAAATATATTTTATAATAGAAAAGTTATTTTAAATGGCAATAATATTTACATACATATAAAACTTTTATTTTTTGATCAGATAAATGCAGCCTTTTTATGACTTTTTATACAACGCTTCACATATTTTTTTTGATAACCTTGCTGCATTTACAAATTATACAAAATAAAAGGATTTATATATATAAAACTAAACAAAAACATAAAAACAAACAAACAAACAAAAACTAAAAATGCTCTTCCTTTTTTTATTAATGGTAATCTATTCAGAAGAGACTATTATAATCATACTGAGCACAAGGTACAGCAAATGTGTATTAAATTAAATGTGTATTCCATTAGATCTTTTTTATTAAATAAACAATATATGTGCATTAAAATTAGAATAGTTTTTTTTAGGTATTAATCAGATACTCATCAAAAATGAGATTTTGTTTTACTTTTTTGATTCAAGCTTTTGTAGTCTAAACACACACACACAAAAAAATCACAAAGTCGGATGTTTGCAAACCTGACTCAAACCACATCCATTTGTGGTTTGAAATCCGATTAAAATCAGATATTTTGCTGAATTATCGTCAGTATGGTGACTCCGGTCAGATCGGATTTCAAGTTTTTCCCCCAACTCAAGTGCACAGTGTTTACTGGGACTGTTTCCAATTATGCTCATTTTCCCCCCACTCATTTCTCATATAGCCAACCATGTGACATTAGCCTACACTTAAACGAATTTGACCATTTTGGTTGTGTCGTATGAACAAATCCATGTCCTTTAGAGGCTCTTAAACCAAGTCACAGCAGGCAAAATTACTGCTTTTCTATGCATCTGCCAATTTTGAGATTTTGAGTGTTTTTTCCAGGCTAATGTAAAGAAAACACTTTTAAGTGTAACATATCTTTAAACGTTTTTGTAGATTTCAATTACAATACATATTTTGAAAGGCTGCTTTCTCAAAACGAGCTTTTTTCTTCTATAAATAATCATAAATCTCCTCTTCAGCAGCTCTTACATTAAACTTACTCTAAACTGCACAACTTTATTCACATTCTGAAGTTTTTACAGAGGCATGTGCAATAATCTTTGACTATAATGTAAAAAAAACTAGAATTTTTAACCTGAATTCATCCAAAGTTCAGATTTTTGTGCTAGAAATATGTGCAATTAATGCATATTTAATGAAATGTTGCATCATTTGCATAGTTAAACATAACATTTAAGAAAAGTTGTAGTGCAAAAAATATTTCAGGTCTTAATGAAATCACACAACTGGAAATATATGGTGGTAAATATATATTTTTTCCCACAGATCCCCCAAAAGTGACTGCAATGCACCTTGTGGAAAGCAGCCCGACCAGCCTCTCTCTTCAGTGGTCTGTTTCCCATCGTGCCAAACCAGTGGCCACGCGTTATGAGCTGATGTTTCGCAAGAAGGTCAGTAACACTATCCATTTCAGCCCTGATATTTCACTTTCCCTCCTCTGGAACGGAGGCATTGTTATTCTCCTTTCATCATCTTGCGTTTCTTGGTGTGTCTGCAGGAAAATGATGAGGAAAAGGCCAGTGGAACGGTCACTACCTTCACTGTGCTGGTGCTTGAGAAGAACTCGGCTCAGATCAGAGATCTTTCTCCATCCACCGTCTACTTATTTAAAGTTCAGGCTCTCAGCTCAGAGGGAAGCCCGGGCAGCTACAGCATTGAGCAGGAGTTTTCAACACTCCCACCAGGTGAATACAAGTGAAAAGGTTTTGATTTGAGTGGACATATTTTATTATTATTATTATTTATTTTATTTTATTTTTTATTTTGTTTTGTTTTGTTTTATTATTTTTTATTTATGTATTCATTCATTTATTTATTTATTTATTTATTTATTTATTTATTTATTTATTTTTATTTTTATTTTATTTATTCATTTATTTTTTTGTTTTGTTTTGTTTATTTATTTATTTATTTATTTAATTACATTTATTTATTTTAGTTCATTTATTATTTTAATTTTATTTAATTTAATTAATTAATTTTAGTTTATTTTAGTTCATTTATTTTATTATAGTTTTTTAATTAAATTACTTAATTTATAAATTTAGTTTTATTTATTTTATTTTATTTTATTATTTATTTTATTTGATTTATTTTGTTTATTTTATTTTATTTTGTTATTTTATTTTATTTAAAAAATAATTATCTTTATTTTTATTTTATGTTATTTTTCGTGTTATTTTATTTTTGTTTTTTAATTATTTTATTTTTATTTATTTTATGTTATTTTATTTGTATTTTATTTTATTTTTATTGTTTTATTTGGATCACTTTGCATTAGTTTTCAACGACCCTATGAAATCAACATGTAGTTCTACAGATTTTAGACCTATAATAAAATACAAATGGCTATTTTCTGAAATTACAAACATATTAGACAATTTTATTTCATCTTTAGTTTTGGTTTTGAGTTCACTTATTTAATTTTTTTTGTGTTTTCCAAAAAACCTTCAGCTTTTTTCACTACTTTGTATATCTATTAAAAAAAATAGACATAAAGATATATTGTTTTTTTTCAATAGAAAATACATCAACACAGAGAAAAGGGCTTGTCATGCATATGTTTAATAAAATGTTATTTTAATAGCAAAAAATACTATTTACTTTCATACAATACTAACTATTTATATTATTGTAATTATTAATTAAATAGTTCCGATGCAAAAACCTCTAAATGCCATCTGAATTTTTCCTTTTAAAATGTGTGTATGTTTAGAAAATCCTGTGTATGTTTAATAAATCCACATTTATGGCAAAGAATTGGTTATTTGCATTGCCTTTAAAGTGAAATAACATAAATATTGGAGGCTGAGAAAAATGCTAATTTTAGAAGGAAATTTCAAATGGCCCCTAGAGGTTTTTGCATCTGAACTCATTCAATTGTATTCCTTTTTTTATTTTTTAAAAACTTTTTATACTCTTCATACTGAACAAGATACTTGTTCTGAAGTGACAAACATGTTTTTTGTTGCTCTTTTATGTAAAGAAGAGCATTTTATTCTCGAGTGACTAATTTGCCTGGGCTTCTTTGTTGTTGTTGTTGTTTTCCCATCTCTTCAAAAAGCGGGAAACACAGCAGTGATCCTCGGAGCAGCCATTGGAGGAGCCATCATGCTTTTCATCGTGGTTGTGGTCCTCCTCCTTCGAAAACGGTAAGAAACAAGCACTTGACACACACACAGCCATCTTTATATCTCTCCCTCAGTCACTCCTTCAAGCCGTTCCTTTTCATTCTCCTTCAAAATCCATTCAGTGTTCCCTTTTCACCGCTCTCACACTCTTCCTGAAGCGGCTCCTTACCTCTTTAGAGGAAGAATCAATCGGGTGACTGTCCGCTGACTGCTCACTAAGTGTATCTTAACAAGAGGCATGTTTGAAAAGAGACGAATCAGAGAGACGTATTATGTGAGATAAGAGGCGACGGGATTGTAGGGCTTCTACAAAGGCGACCTGAGCCCTTCATGCTCCCTGTGATAACCCAGACCTCTGTCAGCACTTGGCAAACACAGGCCGCTTTTTTAGTTTTTTTTTTTCAAAGCACTCCTGGACTGAATGGACTGAATCCAGCGCTAGTTGCTCTTCAAACTGGAGTCTGAAAGGAAATGTGGCTTTGCTGAAAAATAGAGAGCTCATTGAGTTGTTTTTCTTCCACAGGCGAAGAAGCTCTCACACCAGACAAGGCCCAGAGGATACCTACTTCTCCAGCCCAGGTTAGTGGGGTCGAATTTCATTCTTTTACAAACTCTTAAAGGGTTAGTTCACACCTAAATAAAAATTCCCTAATAATTCATTCATGTAACCATATGGCATTTTTTTAGTTCACACAAATGAAGGTATTTTTCTACAAATCTGAGAGATTTCTGTCCCTACGTTGAAAGTGCGTTCAGTCAAATCTCTGATCTCTGGCTTGGAATGTGGAAAAAAGAAAAGAATATTCATTTAAAGAATTACAACGTTCTTATTGATTATGGAAGCTCATATATGCTTGCTTGATGCCTGAGAACCTATCATTTTCATTTTTGTGTGTCACATGGTATTTGTAAGCTTCAGCAACAACTACTGAGGCTTGGGCTGCGTCCAAAATTGCCTACTACTCAGTAGGTATTGCATGTGAATTTGAATTTACTACTCGACCGTTATAAAAGTATGTTCTATATAGTGTGAATATGAGTAGTATGAATGGAAGTCGGACGTATCACATACGCCTTTTTGTCATGATTGCGTAACCTACCTGCGTAAGTTGAATTTCTTCACTCCTATTTATAAATTCTTGCACAAAGCATTATTAGATAGCATAGCGTCCATCAGATGCGCACCTCCGAATCTCGCCAGAAGTAGTCGGTCATCCGGTTACTTCTCGCATACAGTTTTTCTAATTCAGTTTTTCTAATTTTGAATGCTGTTTTTAGCGCACTATATATTATGGAGGTATTTCAGACGCAGCATTGGTCTCACTTGTTAAATAGGCTGTGGTTTAGTTTATGGGTTTCATTGTTTATATTTGAATAAAATCTGAAATAAAATCTATTTTTCGTGGTGGGGGGTTTGGGTGAACAGATTTTAAATCAAAAACAATTCTCTCAAATTTCATTAAAACATCTTCATTTGAGTTCCTAAGATGAAGGTGGGTTATGTGTTTGGAATAATGTGAACAAGGTTAATTTTAACCTGATTTTATTTAGAGGGAGACCCCTTTAAAAAAGAGACCCCTTGAAAATTCTCAGTTTCTCTGCATTGGCTGGATGTATTAGGTGTGGAATTGAGCAAAGTGTTCGAAAATATTAGTTTTATTCTTTAAATTTGACTAAATTCCTTCTAAATTATTGTGATTTAAAGGATTTAAAAGGAATTTTTTCCCACTAAATATTACATTCCTAATTCCTCTGAAGTTAAAACAATGGTATTGTGTTGTCTAAAATTATTATAAACACGCCTGATGTTATATTATTATTAAAATGTTATATTATTTTTTTATATTATATTATTTTATATTAAATAATATATTTATTATTTTTTGTTATTTTTTTGCAAACAATAATTTAAATGAAAACATTTTAATTTTAAGTCAGTAATTTACAGAATAAAACAAAACTTATATTTTACTAAAAAACAACTATAAATAAAAAAAATGAATCTTTAAGTGATTTTTTTGATGATTTATATTTTAATCCAATGCAAAATTCTCATCAATCCAGATCAGCTGAAGCCGCTGAAGACCTATGTTGATCCTCACACATACGAAGACCCGAACACAGCAGTGCTAAAGTTTGCCAGCGAGATTCATCCCAATCACATCACCAAGCAGAAAGTCATCGGAGCAGGTTAGTACATCCGTGGCAGTTTGACAAGCCTCTGTGGGGCTGTTAGGAGTGCATTCTGGGAGGAATGACTTTCAACACATTGATTTGAAGTTATGTTACAGTTCATTGAAAGTGACAGCTTTTTTACAGTTCAGTGGAGTGACAGCTTAAACAAGGCGCACATCACAAATTGTCTGATTCCAGCTTTACATGTTAGAGCTGGAATATTTTTAGTGTAGTACTGCTTTCCCTCAAGAGACTATTTTTTTCCCTCCCGATGTCATTCACATTGAATTAGTGTTGTTTTCTTAACCCGCTCTGGAGGTTTTTTCGTATCCCACATGGAGGAGTACAACTATAAAAAATCAGTGTTAATTAATCATGACTTAAAAATAAAGCAAATAACTGCTAAATTGGTCCTACTTTCTATTCCTGTTGGGAGAAAACTATGAAGCGGAAAAGTTTTATTAGAATCATTATTAATGGTTAATTTCCAACAATAATCATATTATAATGATTTCAGAAGGATCTTGTGGCACTGAAGAATAGAAGTAAATTCAGTTCAGAAACACAAGAATGAACTACATTATAAAACATTTGAGAATGTTATTTTAAATGTCAATGATATTTCACAACTTTACTGTTTTTATTGTATTTTGATCAAATAAAAGCAGCCTTGGTAAGGAGAAAAACTTACTCAAAACAAAAAAAAGTAGTGCTGATCAAAGATTAATTGCAGTTAACTGCATCCAAAGTAAAAGTTTGTTTTGACATAATATATGTGTGTGTATTATATATATTTATTATGTATAAGTGATACACAAACACACATAGAAATTAGGGCTACACAATATGCACAATATATATTGTTTCAGCATCGATATCGCAATGTGATGATTCGCAATAGTCACATCACAGGATATGCATTGTTGAGTTTGTATTATAATTTATGATTTGTGTGTGTTTTTCATGCCTGTGATTGTATATTGTTTTTAAAAACATTCAGGTATAAGAAATTGTACCTTTTGTGACCTTAACTATGATTTATTTTATTGAATTAATGTGATCATTCAGTTACTGTACTTGAATGCTCTTAGATTTGGGAAGTGATAAACACTTTATTTCAATTATTTATAGTATTTATAGATTGTTATGCATGAAAATATTCACAACACATGCCAATACAGAAATGCAGTGCAAATAGCACAGACCACAACGAAAGTGTGTCGGGGGACACCAAAAAGTTTATAGATTGCTTAATAGATTTTATAGAGATGCAAATAGTAAACATTAATTCATCAATCTCTGACTAAACACGTGCATGAAAATACTCACAACCCGGGGCGGACTTAATCAATAGGTAAGTTAAGCAGCCGCTTAGGGCCCCTGGGAATTAGGGGGCCCCGATCAATGCCTAGAAACCTATATTAATCATAAAGCTCTTTTATAAATTTTCGATTATATGTTGTAAAAATCTGTCTATAACCATTAAGATTTTAATGTTATTGCTTCTTTTCAAAACCGGGGACCCCCATGAATAGTGGAACGTTCCTTCGGTACTACACATGCAAATATTAACATCTAATCACAAATATGGCTGTACATAGTTAGTTTGTGAATTTATTCTATTTATTTTACATTAAGAAGAAAAAGGTTCCACTGAAAATATATCTTTCACATGCAGTTTGTTTACAAAAAAAAGAAAATAATGAATCTACAGAGATTAAAATGTCTATAGAGAAAGAGAGTGTTTTGAGTTTTAATGCTATGGCCCCATACCTTGAATTGCTTTGGGCCCCCAAATCAGAAAAAAACATATGCAAATACAGAAACGTACTGCAAGTAGCATAGACCACAATGAAAATGTGTTGGGGCACTCCAGAAATGTTATAGATTGCTTATTAGATTTTATAGAGAAGGAGTCCCACTGCAGAATCATCCCAATCGATCTAACGTTATAAATTCTTTCCAAATAGAGATATAAAGTCATATAGTGAAACTGTATTCATATCACAACATATATCGCAAAATAAAAAAAATATCGCAATGTTGGAATTTCCAATATAGTGCAGCCCTAATAGAAATATTAGAAACTATACAATACTACAATAGAAACTATTTTGTTACATAGATATTTCAATTCATATGTAATTTGTATCATATACATACATATTTTATATCTAATTTTCTTAAATATATGCATGCAAGTGTTCATTTAAATATACATAATAAATATACACAGTACACATACATAAATTATGTCAAAACAAACTTTTATTTTGGATGCAATTAATCATGATTTATTTTTGCCCAGCACAAAAAAAAGATACAAATAAACACATATGACAATCCTCAAGTATAAAAATGTTTTCGCTAGCACTTTAGTTAATAATGAGGTTTTGTACTTAAACGAATGCTTATTACCTGCCAATTATTAAGATACTAACTGTTTATCAGTAGTTATATAGTATGATCTTATTCTACATCTCTAACTCTACCCCAATACGTAACCCTAATCACTGTCTTACTAACTATTAATAAGCTGCTAATATATAGATTTTAAGCTGATAGTCTTAGTTAATGGCTTGTTTATAGTGACCACGTTTTCCATATTTTTATTTCAAATCATTTTTAAACTCATTTTTTCAAATTCAAAATGTTTTGAATATAGTATTTAATTACTTAAGTCTTATCTTCTCAATACATTTTCTTCAGAATTACTGATATTTATTTCACTTTTCAGTTTGTGCCTCTTTATCAGTTTTCCTCCCAACGTCATTCAAATTGAATTAGTGTTGTTTTCTTAACGCTCTCTAGAGATTTGCTTCATAATCCACATGGAGCGGTGAAAAAAATCTGACATACAGTTGCAATCAGCATTATTAAACCCCCTGAATTATTAGCCCCCCTTTTTATTTTTTTCCCCCAATTTCTGTGTAAAGGAGAGCAGATTTTTTCAACACATTTCTAAACATAATAGTTTTCTCATTTCTAATAACTAAGATGATTTATTTTATCTTTGCCATGATGACAGTAAATAATATTTCACTAGATCTTTTTCAAGACACTTCTATACAGCTTAAAGTGACATTTAAAGGCTTAGGTTAACTAGGCAGGTTAGGGTAATTAGGCAAGTTATTGTATAGCAATGGTTTGTTCTGTAGACTATAGAAAAAAATATAGCTTAAAAGGGTCAATAATTTTGACCTTAAAATGGCTTTTAAAAAATTTAAAACTGCTTTTATTCTAGCCAAAATAAAACAAATAAGACTTTCTCCAGAAGAAAAAATATTATCAGACATACTGTGAAAATTTCCTTGCTCTGTTAAACATAATTTGGGAAATATTTAACAAATAACAAAATTCAAAGGGAGTTTAGTATTTCTGATTGCAACGGTAATACATAAGTAACCACAACTTACAAACAAACACTAAATTAGCCTTAAATAATTTTAAATGTTTATAGTATACATCTCAAACATCAGCATTAAATGAGAAGATCTGTGTGTTGTGGTCACGTTTTCCCTCTTATTATCCCTCGGCAACTCTCCTCCAGTTTCTGTCCGCTTGTTGTACACAGATTCTCATGGCCTTTCTGACCCCACGTCCCATGAATCCACTTGCTAACTGTGCATGCTGGTTATCATTTCAAAGCATCTCCTGCATGTTGTTAAATAACCCCTATTTGTCACAGGACGTGTTTGAGGAGTTTCCGTGTGGAATGTGGTTTATCTGATGGCGTTTGGTGGTGTGTGTTTTTATGCTGTAGGTGAGTTTGGAGAGGTGTATCGAGGAATCCTCAAAGCTCCCAGCCGGAAGGAAGTGGCTGTAGCTGTTAAAACGCTGAAGCCGGGATACACTGAGAAACAGAGACAAGACTTCCTGAGTGAGGCCAGTATCATGGGACAGTTCTCACACCAGAACATCATCCGCCTGGAAGGGGTCGTCACTAAATGTAAGTGCAGTCGACTGCTAATTGTTATAATTATAATAATAATAATAATATTTAACAACAAAATAATAATAATATTTAACAGCATTACAAATAATAAAATAATATAATAATACTTTAAAATAGCTATGTAACAGAAATGACATTAATACAATAAACAATAAACAGAGTTAATAATGGTTAAATGGTGTTAATTGAATAATGGTCATAATGATAAAATTATTATAATTAATTGAAATAAATACATAACTAAATAATACTAAAATAAATATGACCAAAAAATAATAAAAATAAATTAATAAATAAATAAATAAAACAACTCGTAACAAGTCGTCGGGATGACAACAGAGCACAGTTTATTTACAGCTTAGTCAGACAGGCAATGGTCAATCAGGAACTGTATCATGAGGGTATTCCTAAGAGTAGTTGTGGTCACAGGCAAAGAGATCAATGCAGGCAGCAAACAGTATAAACAATAAACAAAACAAGGATCAGGAAACACGGCAACTCTAGACTAGTCTAGACAGATAAACAAGACTCAGCAATGTGTGTGAGAATGTGCGCATTTTATATAGTCCATGTAATCAGTCTTTGATGAGCTTCAAGCTTTGTGTAATCCGGTGATCCGGAACTAGTGTGTGTGTGTGAGGTGCCTGATGGGAGTTGTAGTTAGTTTCAGTGGCGGAATTGTAGTCTGGATGATAGTGCATGTATTCCAGTGATCTGCAAGGCCTAGATCTCTGGTAATCATGACAGTAAAAATAATAAACAGTGATTTATGATTTTAAAACTAAATAAACGTAAAACCTAAATAATAATATTAATAACAATACAAATAAATAAATGCATATTTAAGAATGCAATGAGTGGAAAAACAATTATATAGTTAATCAGGATATATTATGTGTGGCATGTATATAATTTACGTATGATGTGTTTGCTTACTGGTTTTGGTGGTTTAATGGACAGAAATTTGTATAATGACATGAATAAGACCCAGTTGTACTACTTTACAGTGGTTTTTGAGCACATGGCTTGTGCCCTTATTATTCAAAACTCAAAAAAATCATACTTGAAGGGGTCTTTTCACTTTCCACATGTTTCCTATGAGGATTAGGTGGTTGGTGTGGGGTATATAAGGCCATAAAATAAGCGTTTTTACTGTATAAAATACATTATGTCTATGGAGAGTCCTTGTAAACAACCAATACCAACGTTTGTGTGTGTGTGCGTGTGTGTGTGTGTTCATTTGGATGATTAATTATTAGCTTTTTTGTCTTATTTTTATTTAATTGAACTGAATATAGTTTTTGAGCAACGTTTTTATTGTTACTTGAGCCGTAATCTAATTCTGCAGAATTAACATTTGTATCATTTTTCATTTTCTAAAGCTTCTTTGTCTCTGTCTATTTTCTTTGCAGTCAAGCATGCCATGATTGTGACGGGACGAGTACATGGAAAATGGAGCTCTTGACAAATACCTCAAGGTATGTTAGTCAAGTTCATCCTCATCAGAAAAGAAACAAAATCTGACAGATGATAATTCAAAGTGATTTAACTCAACAAACAGTTTGTCTCATCTTTTCACAAGAAAAAAAGTATAAATGAAACTCTTTCTTCCTCAGGACCATGATGGCGAGATGTCGTCCTTCCAGCTTGTGGTATGTTGCGTGGCATCGCGGCGGGCATGAAATTCTCTCAGACATGAGTTATGGTACACAGAGATCTGGCCGCCAGGAACATCTTGGTCAACAGTAACCTGGAGTGCAAGGTGTCTGACTTTGGTCTGTTCCCGGCGTCCTGGAGGATTGATCCCGAAGGCAACCTACACGACTAGCGTAAAGTCACTTAGCAAATAAACGTGCGGTTTCAACAACTTCCAGATGTCTTTATTTGGCCAATACTGCAACCTGCTTATTATGTCAGGATTTGGAGAAATTATATGGGATTTGCCTGACACTTGTTTATGTGTGTTCTTTGGGCCCAGGGAGGTAAAATTCCGAGTCGCTGGACGGCTCCAGAGGCTATTGCGTACAGGAGTTCACATCCGCGAGTTGATGTGTGGAGTTTTGTGCATTGTCATGTGGGAGGTGATGGGCGTTTGGAGAGAGGGCCGTATTGGATATGAGGCAACCATGAGGTATGGATTGACCATATTAAAGATTTCTTTGAGCAAAAGTGTGTAGGTAATTAGTAGGGGCCAGACAGAATTTGCAGACATTTTTTGCTATTTCTGCAGAAATTTTGTAAAATATCTGTGGATTTATGTGGAATTATTTTGGGAATATCACAACTAAAAACTTATATATGAAATAAAAAACAATACATTTTTAACGTTTATTTAATGTTTACAATGCAAATCCAAATAGATCCACTTATTTGGTAAACAAGCAAGTCTCTCATTAATATATCTACTAAATACGAAAATATAATTTACAAACTGTAATGTAATAATCATATGAACATTTTACATACTATTATTATATCACAATAATATTAGTGAAATTAATTTAACTGAATAAGAACTGAAAAACTGAATAAATATAAATTTACACACATTTACAGCCAATAATACATAAACTCAATCTTGGGCTCAAAATCTGCGGAAATCTGCGGATTTCTTTGTGCGCAGATTCCACGTGGGCCTAGTAATGAGTTAATTAATATTATTGGGGATTAATAAATATTTATAATTTAATAATAATTTTTAAATGAGATGATTATTATTATGTTTTATTTTTAATACAAAATAGTAAACAGCAACATAATAACGTAATACAAATATAAAGAAAAATCTTCTTGTTTTTTTCATATTCCAAAGTCCAATATTGTTTTTCGTAGGTAATCGATAACTAGTAAAATAAATGACCTGAATAATAAATATTTACACTTTATAATAACATTTTTATTATTATTATTGTTGTTGTTGTTGTTGTGTTGTTGTTGTATTATTATATTATATTATAATTTATATTTATTATATTATTATTATATTATATTATATTATAATTATATTAATTAGTATATTATATTATATTATATTATATTATATTATATTACTAATAATAGAATATATATATATATTAACAAAAATAAATATCTATAAAAAATAAAATAAATGTAAAAAGGTATACTGAGATGATTAAAATAGCTTAAGAATAGAAAAAGAGTTAAAATAAAATAAACATAAATAAAATACAAAAAAGAATAATTGTAGTGTAATAATAATAGTAACAGTGTAATAATAATAATAATAATAATAATAATAATAGCTATAATAATAATAATATAATATAATAATAATAATAATAATAATAATATAATAACATATAATTATAAAACAAATATAATAAAGAAATACTATAATGCAGTTAACAACAATAATTTATGGCTCTGTTTGTTGGACCTTTCTTTGAGCAAAATGTTATTTTTTCTCTCTCTGTAGGTAATGAAGGCCATTAATGAAGCTTTCCGTCTTCCTGCACCGATGGACTGCCCTTCAGCCGTGTACCAGCTGATGTTACAGTGCTGGCAGCAGGATCGCTCCAAGCGGCCCAGATTCGGAGACATCGTCAGCCTTCTGGACAAACTCCTGAAGAGTCCAGATTCTCTGAAGGCCATCGCAGACTTCGACCCTCGGTAAGAGCTCACAACACATGCTCGGAATTCTTTAAATGACTCCTTCAAAGCTTTTACATGACAGAGAGAAGTCGAGGCTTGCACACACATCTATTACACAATTTCTGACCAAGAAACTCAAGTGCTAATTCAAACAAAGTCATTCCTCTGTGAAGTTAAGACACGCACCGTGTACCATCGAATGGTTTTGGCATTTTCTGATGTTTATCGCACTGTTAAACTTCCAATCTTCATCAGAATTCTTGAACCTAACAGACAGGTTTTCCTCTCCCCACCCATCAATTACGACCAGAAAAGGTCTCTCTTCTCTCTCTCTCCTCTCCTCTCTTCTCTCTCTCTCCTCTCTCTCTCTCTCTCTCTCTCTCTCTCTCTCTTTCTCTCTCTCTGTGGTTTTCTTGAATGTATTTTTGTGTTTTGTGTCTTTGTCAGAGTTCCATTCGGCTCCCAGCACCAGCGGCTCAGATGGCTCTCCCTTCAGGTCTGTGTCGAGGGCTGGAGTCCATCAAGATGAGCCAGTACAGTGAGAACTTCAGCGTGGCTGGCGTGGTCAGCATGGAGCAGGTGCTGCAGATGAAGAGCGAGTGAGTAATGCTCACACCTTTAACACTTAACAAGACAACAACAGCAGTGAATGATCTGAGGAGACCGACCAAAGTGCATTGCTGCGATTGGTTACCATATCCTGGTGCTTCAGATAAATGGAATGTTTGACTTTACATGTGCAGGAACAAGGTCAAAATTAGGGTTAACAGCAGGTTTAAATGAGAGATTTTGATATAGTTAATAATTTATTCTATTTTGATTTTGCTTAAATTAGTATACTTTTCCGGTTATATATATATATATATATATATATATATATATATATATATATATATATATATATGATTAAAGTAAGTCTTTGGACACGCAGTATCCCGTTCTTAAACTTCCTTCAATTTCCCTCTTACATAATGTCAGAAATGTAGCCTAACTAATTTAGTATTATGTAAAACAGAGAATAAAATGGCCCCAGATGAACATAATTTGAGAGTTCTGGGAATTTGTGAAGGAATCTGCAGTGTTTGGCTCTCACTCTCTCCTGCGGCACACAGTCTACACCGAGACTGATTGGTCAGGACAAGCTTGTATTTAAACAGATGCTATCCTCGAACTTTTAATAATTCCTCGAACATATAAATATTTTTCACGTTTTTTCTTCTAGAGATCCGGTAATTGAATGTGGCTTAAATTTATGCTTTGGTTACAAGGATAATCTCACACAACCACAGACCATTTTTTGATTTACTGTATCTGGCGAGCGCAGCAACCACATAAAATTGTAATGACGATTTAACCTTCTTTAGACGAGTCAAACGCTAACTTTTAACTTAAACACACATGAACGTTTCAGCGTCTTCTCAGCGAACACCTTAGAGGGCTACTAGTTTCTTTGAAGTGATGGCAGGAGAGAAAGAATAGCCGTGGTTTTTGGCTGCGGTGGATTGTGGCATGATGTTCCCCTGCCCCGTCCTGCCATCCCTCCCTTCCTCCCCACTGTTTCGGCAGACTCTCTCATCCCTCCCCTTCCAACAGCACTAGTCGAGGCCTGCGCTTCCACTGCAGCCAGAAACCACACAACCCTCACATCCACACCACTGGACTTAAAAGTCAAGACTAGAGATGAAAGAGAGCAGCGCTGCTGAAGGAGAGCGAGCTGATCTTCATGCAGAGAACAGAGAGATGTATATTTATATACAGTTTTGTTTCATGCAGTAATATTTTACAGGAAGTAGTGAGCTGCACTCATATTCATTTGTTTTTTATTTTATTTGCTTCCATTCCTTATGATGTGAAAACCTAGTCCAGTAAGGTTCAGTATTTAAATAGAAGCCAATTAAGTATGTTTTTAATAATTGAACATTGGCTAATTAATGATGACATCAACATAATTAGTGTTTTGAAAAGAGGGTGGAGGGACTGAATTACTCTATACAATGAGGAAGGCTTTAATTGAGCTCAACGTTTGTCTCCTGATTAATGTGAAATAAAACGGCAAAACAAGAATATTTGTATGAGTGCGACTGACTATGGAAGTCAGTGGTAACGGGTTTCCTGCATTCTTCAAAATATCTTCTTTTGTGTTTAACAGTAAAAAGAAACTCATAAAGGTTTAGAAAAACTTGAGGGTAAGTTTTGGGAAAACTGTTTCCAGGGTCAGGGCTCCAGGGGTTGGGAACCTTTTTTCAGCAAAGAGCCATTTCTGATTCTTTTTTATCAAATGCATTTATTTAAAGAGCCATTGGAGGTGTGTGCATATTACAAAACCTTAATTATGTCCATGCACAATTCAAAAACAAATATTACGCATCACAATGTATTAAGAAAGGATAAATTATAGATTTTTTTTCTTTTTGCCATCGCCACTCATGAATATTGTTTGAATTTACATGCGTGAGGTTACCATAGAAATGTAAGTTGCTCGCCCTTTATTGGTGTCGTGATTTGAGTTAAACCACAGCGCCACACATGTGCGTTGAGTCCTTATTCATTTAGCTGTAAAAATACAATATAAAGGGAATTGTAATTGTATTTTCAATAGAAATGTGATTTCTAGTGACAGTTATTATTTTTTTATCTTTATAATATTATTGAAGAGAGACAGCTGGAGAGCCACATATTTTTGGTCAAAGAGCCACATGTGGCTCCCGAGCCATAGGTTCCCTACCCCAGCTCTACTCATTTGAATTGCGAAAACTCTTTCTATAACTGTTTATATCCACTGTTTAGTCATATCACACATTCAAGTGAATCTTTTTCATTCATTTGCTACATCCCAGACACCAATATTTTACATCAAATCTTTTTATTGGTCTTTTGAGAGACAGTAGAGATTGGATAATGATAAAAAGGGAAACGGTAAGATTTTGTCTATTATTATTTATTATTTATTATTAATATTATCACCACTATTATTTATGTCTATATTTGAACCATTTATAAAAGATGAATCACTGTCTGACCATCTTAGATTAAGCATGAAAAATTGAAATATTTACGAACATGATTTTCAATAGTATTGCAGCGCACTGAGCAAATATCAGTACCATTTATTTATTTGCGTTGGCCTCTGATGGAGTATTTGGATACAGAAACTGTGTGCAAAGACTTGACACGCTGATCATCACACGCTGATCATCACACCCTTCATCCTGGCCAGTGCTTTAATTTCTGTTGTTTTGCAGATCTGTTGTACGAGGGTGATAATGCCACTGTTTTGTAGCGTTTGATAGTTTCCCACAGATAATATCATCACGATCATTGGGTTAGTCTTACCAAATGCAGTCTCCTTAGCATATCTACGTGCTCCGTTTTTTTGATTCCTGCCTGTGAGTTTAAGTTCCAGCAGTGCAGTGTTGCCAGATAATGCCAAAACAAACAAAAGCAATCCCCCCAAAATTAATCAAAACAAGAACAGATCTTGTATTTTTGTAAACCTCAACCTTCATCTTCTTACTTATCAACACATTAATTACATTATGAACACTGCCACATTAAGTCCAACAATACAACATTTATAATAACTAGATCTGGCAACTAGCAGAGGCTGCATCTGCATCCTCAGTAGCTAATTAACTCAACATGCGAATATTAAAGACATGATTGTAAATCATTTTTCATTCATATAACTTCAGATTTTCCTTTTGAGCATGAAATATTTAGCAAGGTCTGTCTGCGGGCGTGTGTGGAGGTAGAGAACTCTCCGAGCAGGCAGTTTGACTGATGAAGGGTTGGGAGTGGAGGAGCAGCACAGCTCCAGGACCTCTGGCTCTGCTCCCGTGGGTGTTTTTAGCCTCGAAGCTTGCTGAACTTTGTGTGGAGCACCAGAAATGCCTTTGATGTGTTTGTCTTTTGCTTTATGGCCCGACTGTTCCATCTGGTGTCATCTGGTAGCACTCTTTAAAACCAGAAACTATTTACAAGTCCTCCGCTGACTGTGCTGGCCAAATCTGAGTCACGGCGGGCGAAGGGAAGCCTTGTTAAATCATCAAGGCGCTAATTAAAAATGTAATTAGGATTCAGATAACGTGCTTGCTTTTTAAACAGCTGATTCAGAATGGCTTTTTCAAAGAGGAGAATATGTGTCATTTTCATGCAGCTTCACACAGTGCTGGTATCACTGACTGAAACTGAAGGAAACGTCGAATAAAAATGTTCAAATAAGATTCATATTTATATATAATACAAATAATTTTTATCATCAGCAGTAATAGCCTCACAGACTGTGTGCCGACATGTACACTGTAAAAAATGCTGGATTACACACAATTCCTTAATGTTGTCTCAACACAAAACAATTAAGTTAGCTGATTTTTTTTTATACAAATTTAAGTGGATTGAACATAAAACATTTAAGATGTTCCCCCCCAAAAAACGTAAGAATTGTGTTGTTTCAACTCATTTTAAATAAGTGGTTTGAACAAGCAGCAAAAGTAAATTATTTGAATGTAGCGCCATTGTTTTTCAGCCATCCCAAGTTCGAATCCTGGCTCAAAAAATAGCAAAAATACATATTTAAACTTTGTTAATGACTCAATACTAATAAAAATCGAACTAAAACGGACATAAATTCATTTTAGATTCTAAATTCATGGTATATTACAGCGGTTCTCAAACATTTCAGCCCCAAAATAACAATGCCAGGGACTCATGACCCCCAAATTCCTCTGAGATGGTTATAAGCATACAAATGTTGCACACACAAGAACAGGCCTATATAAACACGAGCATATTGACAAGACAAAAAAGTGGAAGAGTCTAACAACCATATACTGTAAGAAAAATCTTGCTTGCTTAAAATTTTAAGCTGAATCAAATTAATCGTATGAGTCCATTGAACTTGTATTATGTTAAACTGACTTGTGTAACTTATAAAATTAAGTTAAAACATGATTAACTTAGTTTAATAAGTTACAATGACATAAAAGCTTATGCTGTCAGGACTAATTGATCATTTAATTTTTTGCAGTGTAGGCTATCTTTAATATAGTCATTTATTAGTTTGTTTAATTTAATATTAACCTCACCTGTTTTCAGCACAAGTCTATTCTTGGTTGAATTTTGGAGACCGCTAATCAGAGATCATTCACAATATTCTGTAGTGGCCTGTATTTATTTTTATGTATTGATAAATTGCCATAAAGGTGTCAGAAAGTTTAACCTGGTGCTTTAAAATCAATCTGCTGCAGCTGATGCTATTGCTAGGTTATCATATTAATGTAAGCACACGATCCTATGAAATAAATTAAAAGGCTGATGGCTTTTATTTGCATGTTGTTGCATTTTTATTGTAACTATTAACTACTATTTGTGTTTATATTGTACTTTTGGAAATCACCAAGCAACCCCCTGTCATTGTCCCCCACTTTTAGAACTACTGATATATTATACAATTTTGTAAATTAACTAAGCAAAGGACCCAGAATTATAGAAAAACTGTGAGAACAGGCATAAACAACTAAATATATGGGCAAAAAAAGATAATTAGTTAATATAAACTTCATTTATTACATTATATATTTATCTTTGTTAACATTAGTTGATGAAAATAAAGTCCTTCATTCTTAATTTTTGTTATTGTGCATTAACTAATGTTAACAACCAAAGCTTAGGATTTCAATAATGCATCAGTAAATGATAAACTATGATAAATAAGTCTTGTACAAGTAGGCTATTGTTCGTTCTTAGTTCATGCTAGTAAATACATTAACTAATGGAACACTATTCCATTAAGATAGGGTAGGGTGTGACCGAAAAATTGTAAAAATGTAAAACCATAATAACCATGCTCTTTCTATTTTATTTCTCAGGGACATCCGTAACATTGGAGTGCGTCTGCCGGGTCACCTGAAGCGGATTGCCTACAGCATCCTGGGACTAAAGGACCAGACGAGCACCCTGAGTGTGTTTGCAGTGTGAACTGTCTTTAAGCAGCACCTTTGGCTGTGGACTGAATGAACTCTCATCTGCCTTGGGATTGGACTGCAGGGACAGACCTTCACCTGGCCAAAAATAAATAAATAATAAAACACCTCCAGACTAGCCAGAAGGACTTTCACCGGCGTGGAGACGTGTAGCATTTGACGTACTTACCAACAAAATGGAAGACGTGTAAAACAATCAAAAAAGCTATTGATGTATGCATCAAAACCATGTATATTAGACATTTTTACCATAAGCATATGTTTATTTTTTATTTTTTGAGAAGATATAGTCGTTTCTTTTACTTTTTTTTTATTCATATGCATGCTTCATTTTAGCCAGAGAGTGATTGATCAATGCTAGTTAGCGGCTACTTTTAGCTACTTTCAGATCTTATTCGTTTCTCCTCCAATGGTGAACTGGCACTGTGTCTTTCTGACAGAATTATGAGAGAAAAACAGACCCGCAGGTCTTTCTCTTCCAGAAATATGGAGGCGAGCGTTAAGACTTAGTGATGTTTCGCTGATTGTGATGCTCTCTGGTTTCAATCATGCTTGAGTTGGCCGTGATTTGATGTCTCGCGCGATGACATTTTCTTTACAATTGCACTCTCAGCGCTATATGCTTTGGACCATCAAGTTTAAAAATCTCTGGTTTTAGATGAAACAGAGCAGCGAGGCGTTCTTTCAGTCCTGTGTTTTCTCTGCAAACAAGAAGAGCGGAGGCGCCGCCATGAAATAGCACTTAAATCAGAAATCTCAGCCGCCGTCTCATCCCTTATCGTCAGGAAAGGTTACAGCCACGATGACATTAAGGATCGGATGGAACAAAGAGCGAGCGAAAATGACAAAATGGAAACGAGTTAAGAAGAAAAACGCAGTTCTGGAACCGATTGCCGGATTAAATCAAATGGGAAAATGTGATCCGGCGGCGTTCTGTAAACAAACGCACGGTTGTGATTTTCAGATATTTGCAGCAAGTGACAGTCCTCGCAGACCAAGAATATGATCAAACGGACAGTTCTGTTGCTGGGATTTGTGGATTCTGTTATTCATTGTGTGTCAGGAGATTAAAGTGGCCTGGAGCTGTGAATCACAGAGACTATCTTCAGCAGATCTGCTTCATGATTAACCGATCAAGATACGCTGGGATATGACCTTCCTTGATTATTATGACTTGCAGGACCTCAGTATGGTTTCAAACAGGCCCACTTGTATGGAAAAACTTGTTTTAATGTTAAGCTTCTTTTCATTTTGTATTTATAGAGGGAAGAATCTGCTTTACTCTTAGGGTGTGTTCACATTTGGCAGGTTTGCTTTGATTACTGCAAACTGTGGTGGGATTGCTCATTATTTTGGTTCATTTGAATAATTGCTGTCATCCAGACATTTCTATGCATCAAATAAGCTGACTGAGACTGCTGAAAAGATTGGGTATTGTTTATTTTGTAACATGGTAACATGTACCAAAGACATGTAAAGTAACCAAAACAGGACATGATGTCACACGAATGCATTTTTCCCTCATTATAGTTGCATAGTTGCCTATTAGTGCTCAATACAGGCATCAGAAACACCCCAGCAAACAATTTTGTGCTTAATAGACGTCTCATAGACATCTAAATGTAGACAGCTTGGCTAAAACAAAGCTAAACTTGGGCCGTCACCAGGGGCGGATTTAACCAGTAAGCAAAGTAAGCATCCGCTTAGGCCTCAAGGAAATCTGAGGGCCCCCAAATAACACCTAGAAGTATAAAGGATACCTATAAATTATATATAACATTGTTTTCTAGCATATTTTGTATGGTGAGGGTCTAAAAAGTTTAATTTGAACGTAATTATTACATCTGTGCAAATGTGTCCCCCACCTTCAATCATGGACCGGTCCAGCAGTCAAATTAGTAAAGAAAAAGTTCATTTAATATTTTTAGTTGTGAATTAATTTAAAGAAAACAAATCAAAGATGCTTTACTTCTTCTTATTATTATTTTGCATTACGATAAAATGTAGAAAAGGAGATGGAATGATATAAAAAAATTAAAGGTGCATTTTAGAAAAGTTTTAATCATTATATCAGTTGATCTTCTTTTCTAAATTTTTATCGCAATGCAAAAAATTAATAATAACAAGTAAAGCACCTTGTAAAACTTTTGAAATCCCATGGCTGGAATTGCTTGGACCCCAAAATCACTACCCAATCACACCCCCCTCGCTGTCAGTGAAAATCTAATAGACATCTAAGAAGCCCAAGACTAGACTAGTCGTCAAATAGACAGATTGGACAGACTATATATGTGTGGTCATTCATTTCTGTTTATTTGATGACTAGTCTAGTTTTGGCTTATTCTTAGACATCTATTAGATTTTCACTGACAGACCATTTTTAGCCTTGTTTTAGCTAAGACGTCTTTGTTTAGACTTCTATTATACATGTTTAAAAAAATGCTTGCTGGGACTTCTCCCTATAGCAGATCTGTGTTTATTTGTGTGATGGAGGATTGTAAGGATTTTCAAATGTTTCCAACTGAACAAATTACTAGTTTGCACATACATAAGTGTACTTAAATAAAGGACTATTAATCTTTACATTTTAAGTCAGGGGAACCAGGATTACAGTAAATGTATCATTTTCTTTTTGTTCTAGATCAGGGGTGTCCACACTTGATTCTGGAGGGCCATTGTTCTGGCAGAGTTTTGGTTCCAACCCCAATCAGAACAAACCTAGGCCAGCTAATCAAGCCCTTTCTAGGCTTTCTAGAAACATCCTTGCAGGTGTGTTGGGGCAAGTTGGAGCTAAAATCTGCAGGCACCCGCCCTCTAGGGACTGAGTTTGGACATTCCTGGTCTAGACCAATGAATCGAGATAACCAAACCATCAAGTGTGAACACACCTTTGTTAATTCCACTTTGTTCGGATTATTGCTAGATGTTGAATGCAGGTGGGTTCTTCATATTTACTGTTTGTTTGCGGTTGATATTGTGTTTCATATCATTTCTAAGTGGGACATTGAAACTGGCAAGTTAGAGTTTTCGGAAAGGGAAAATTTGTTATTTTTGACCTTGGTTCTGAGCTTTTTCTAAAACATTGAAATTTGTTAAGCTCAGTACGAACACACAGGATCCCACTCATGGATATATTTCTACACATAACATAAATAAGTTTGATTGGGCCAATTGTTTTGTACTTTATTTAATAGTCTATTTATTTTTTACTTTATTTATTGTTTAAATGACACTGAATTGGGGATTTATTTGTAACGAAAGTCTGTCTTTCAGTCACAATAAAATCTTTGTAGCCTCTAAACCTCAATGTCACATTGATTTTTTTACTCACAACAATAAAAAAGCCACAATAGAAAAGAAATAAGATGTTCTAATTGCATCTTCATTGTAATGCATCAAGCTCTTTCAAGCGAGCAGTCAATACAGCACTAATGTACTCAAGGAAGCCAGAAGCTTTGCATGACTGCATTATCTAATTGGTCAAAGCAGCCCTATTTAATTAGTTGCTGGTTGCAGTCCATCGTAAACTATGACAGAAACCAATGAACCTTATAACCTGTGCAGGACAATTTACTTTGTTCTCATTAGGCCCCTCCTGTCCATCCGTAACCACAGCTTCACTGAAACTCAAATTAAGAGAGGCTTTTGTCTGGCCCAGAGTATTGAATTTATCAGCTGCCGTTGAGTGATGAAGCCAACAATGCCCTAATGCACCCTTTTGATAAGGTAGAAAATGTCAAGGCTGGAATGTAAATATTTATACACAAAAATAGTCGGACAAGGGAAGCTGGCTAGAGGGTGAAATCCCATCACGGAAGTCAAACAGGTTGAACAGAATCAAATGTCTTTATGGTTTTCTTTGAGTGTGTCTGTTATTGTCTAGACAGCTTCGTCATCTTTTGTTCAGATGGACTTGCACCAGTGCCTTGAATTGGGTACTTTAATTTTACACAATATGTGCCCCATGTGGTCAGTTTCTGTTTGACCGTGATCAAGTTCCTGGACTTATTGTGAATGATTTGTTGGTGCATGTTTTTCAAAGAATGATGATCCATTGATGTCACTAAAACTTTGTGTTAGAACATCACTTCACAAGCAGGTCAATACTGGTCTTATTGTATCCGCCTGTCAGAGAGAGAGTGTTCAGGGTTGTAACCATCATAGACATTAAGTGAGATAAGTCATTTCATATATTTAGAAATGACCCTGAGTTAAACATTTTTGAATTACTCCATAACAAAGCCCTTCATTACAAAGCCCTCTTTTGTAAAGGATGACAAAATGTGTTAAAATTAAAAGTTATAGTCCTCATGAAATCAAAATGTAAATTGTTGTCATTTTAAATTAGTGTTCCATCGGTACCAATGGTGTAGTGGAAAAATGCACCAACACATGCACTCCGGTGTTTGTGGCGACCCCAGGTTCAATTCCCCGCCTCGAGGTCCTATGCCGATCCTTCCCCTCTCTCTGCTCCCCACACTTTCCTGTCAATTCTCTCTACTGTCCTGTCCAAATAAAGGTGAAAACCCCTAAAAAAAAAAAAAAAATTAGTGTTATCTATAAGCAAGTATGTTCTAAAAGATAATACATTTAGAAGATATAAGTATTTAAATCACAATTAAGCAAAATACTGTTTCAGTGGTTTTTAATGAAAACCTCTTACCTATTGTGGCCTTTAACAGTTTAAGAGACTAATATAAATTATAAATGCTAGTGAGACAGTATTTTATTTATTTAACAATCAGCATATGTAAAATACAGTATCTGCATATTTAATGTATATTTGCATAGGCCTATTTGACCTTGAGTAAAACAGATCAATTACCATAAAATACTTAATCCAGAGTACGCCACCTGTTTTACAGAATAGCTCAGAAGTTTGTTTGTGCACTCTTTTTGTTTCAAAAGCAAAGTGAGTCAATTATTGACTTTAATCGTGATGAGGGATTTAGTTGCGTAAGCGTGCAAAAACAAACAAATAAAAAATAAATAATACGCAAATACATAAATAAAGGAGTAATAAATCCATGAATTCCTGCATAAATAAAACATTAAATTAATAAGTATTCAAATAAATAAATGTATGAGTAAATAAAATAATAAATTCCTGCTTAAATAAAACATTAAATAAATAAATATGCAAATAATAAATAAATGTATATAAAAACCCACAAATTCCTGCATAAATAAAACACAAATAAATAAATATGCAAATAATAAATAAATTAATGTATATTAAAAATCCACAAATTCCTGCATAAATAAAACATAAATAAATAAATATGCAAATAAATAAATAAATAAATGTATATTAAAATCCACAAATTCCTGCATAAATAATCATTTAAATAATTAATAGTGGGATAAATTAGTAAATAAATTACATGAATGTTGGGGGAATAAGAAAATGCTAACTTAAAGTTTATTTTTCCCCTTTTCAACATTTATTCATTTCTTGAACGTAGTTATGTAAAGTTATTAATTTTCCTCAGCTCAACATAATGAGAGGGTGTCTGTCAATCATCAGAATCCAGTCAAAAATATCAAATGCAAAACTTTCTAACGATCAAACCAATGATGTCATAAAGATCACCTACGATGTATGACAGACACTCTCTCATTAGCATGTTCACTTGAGGAAAAGTAAATACGTCAAGTTCAAGAATGATTAAACATTTGAAAGGGGAAAAATAAACTTTCAGTTTAGCATTTTCTTATTCCCCTAAAAATTAGTGTAATTTATTTAATTATTTACCAGTTATTTATATATTTATTTACGCAGAAATCTGTGAATTTTTATGTACATGTATTTATTTATTTACATATTTATTTATTTATTATTTATGCCAGGAATTTATGGATTTATTTACAAATTAATTTATGTATTTGTCCATTCATTATTGTTTTTGCAGGTTTCGTCTGCCATAATCTTTTGAACAGTTCATTAAAAGAACTTTAACTCAGAAGGCAGATTATAACTATTCAGATTTCTTACAGAAGTTTAACATTCCTGCTACTCCTAATGAATATGCCATTATTGTCAATTCCATAACTTCTGGTGATGTAATTAAAAGTAAAAGAAGTAACATTTAAATTAATTCACAAATGTTATCCTACTAAGACCTGTCTTCAGAAATATAAGTCTGACATTGATAATTACTGCTCACTCTTCGAAGGAAGACTTGTTCTGGCAGTGCTCCTTCACAGAGATTCTGGTCAGATTTGTTAGTGTTTATTCAATCTTAATTATGAGTGACTTTTCCTTTTCTTTTAAAGATATCTTCTTTGGGTTGTTTGACAATTCTAAAAAGTGTATGTAATTATGTTCCAAGTTTCAAATTCACAAACAAAAGTTTAGCGACTCTTTAAAAAATGACCTACACCAATATTTGGAAACTATCAAGCATTCTTTAATCCAAAAGCAACAAAAACTGTATCCTTATATTCTTCCTTTGTTTCTCTTTAAGGTGGAACTTTATTTAATTATTTTTATTTTTGTTACCCCTGGCGTTTTGTCTTTGCAACTTTTTCATGTTATTTGTATTAGTATCTATGTATGTAATTGTATTTGATTTAATCTACCTCTTTACTTTAAATTAAAAAAATAAAAAAACTAAATAAAATAAATAAATTAAATAATAAATAAATAAATAAATAAATAAATAAATAAATAAATAAATAAATAAATAAATAAAGTTAATTAAAAGAACCGGGATTAGTTCGATAATCTGACTCCTGCTGCATTGTGTGATTCGGTGAAAAAGAGTCGACTCATTGGAGTCATGTTAGTGAATAAACAGCTTAAAACACGACATTTAACGTTACTGGAAAATGATTTATTTCACATCACGCCTTTTTAAAAAATCTTGCTCACAGGGTACGAAGTTTTGCGAGGTCAAATTCATAACTCAGGTAGGGTTACCATTTATTTACAGTGATGTTTAAAATTCAAAAGCAACAGTCAATTCCGACGAACAAAAACAAGTCACTCCCCACATTTCTTTTTCTTTATCTATCAAATATCCAATTTCAGCTGAAAGTACGTCACGTTGTGGAAAAAAAAGGGTTGTGAATGACATGTTGACGGTAAAAAAAAAATACAAAAGAGGTTACCTATGAAAAGAAAGCGAAAATCAGTGTCAGGTTGCTCTGAAGTGAGGGGGCTAGGCTATATATTTAACAACTGCTCAGCACATGATTGAGGTATACATTTACATAAACATGCAAACAGGACCATTCCCATGAACAGAGTTAACTCTTAATGTGGATTAGTAGTCATATTTTCCCTAATATGTGTGTTCGTCTTAAATTACAGGGCTACAGCAGTATAGGTGAGGACTGTGTTGAAGGCTGGGCTGTGGTGCTTTATGCGCTGTACACATGGTTTAACCTTAGTGGTGAAATGTCCCCGTGTGAGGCCTGTGGCTTTCATTTTTAGGTTTCCTCCATTCTTTACAGTGGCTTTGAAAATGTCCCGCTCTTTAAAGAGCTCCCATTGTAAAAATCATCATTATACAGTTCAAGTATGAGTTTTTCCTTTTATATTTATTTCTTGTCTTTTCCATCGCCCTCCCTTTTACATCTGAACACACAAAAAGCCAGAACCGTTGTGGAATTTACATCCCTGCTAATTTTAGAGATGGGTTTCTGACCAAAAAACACATCCTCCAATTTTGGGGCTATATTGGTCTTCCTCCCTCAGTTTTCTCTGTGTGTTTCTCACTCTCTACTCACTCTCCTCCTCTTCAAATCAATGCTTTGTTGTCTTTCTGACCTGTTTTTTCCACGTCTTCAGGGGATTGCCGCCACACTTACCGGTTGTTTTTTCTCATCATCACTGGTGTTTTGTTTTCCTATGTTCGACCAAGTGGTTCTTGAAGTTGTTTTAGGGCGTAGATTTTACACTGGGCTTCAAATGACAACCCAGCTGCAGTTTTTTCGCACACAAAAGTGGACAAAATGTTCTCAAATCAAATGATTCAGTGTATTTAAATTGGACTGCAGAGACCCAACCCAATGATTAGCATTACATAAGCTGAACTGGAAAAATGACAGTTCTTGGTTTTTAAATGCCTCTTTAATGTTGATGGTTTCTTTTGCTCTGCAGTTTGCAACCAATTATTTACCGCACAAAACAATGTATTCAGCAAAAAACCACACCGATCCTTGTTGCATTTAATGTAATCTGGCATGCATGGTTTACATGCTTTTGTCTACTTTTTGTTTATGAATTTTAAGGATGCTGAAGTTGGCTTTTGCTTAGGAACCATTTATCATTCATTCATTTTGCTTCGGCTTAGTCCCTTTATTCATCAGGGTTCCACAGTGGACTGAACCGCCAACTTATCCAGCATATGTTTTACACAGCGGTGCCCTTCCAGCTGCAATCCAGTACTGGAAAAAACCACACACACACTCACATTCACACACATGCTACTACGGCCATTTTTAGTTTATTCAATTCATCAATTCATCAGCAGTGGCTGCACATCCATCTCCCGTTCCACCACATCCCAAGGTGCTCTATTGGATTGAGGTCTGGTGACTGTGGAGGCCATTTGAGTACAGTGAACTCATTGTCATTTTCATGAAACCAGTCTGAGATGATTCGCGCCTTATGATATGGTGTGCTATAATGCTGGAAGTAGCTGGAAGTATCAGATGATCAAAAAGGGAAGGACATGGTCAGCAACAATACTTAGGGAGGCTGTGGCGTTGACATGATGCCTGATTGGTACTAATGGGTCCAAAGTGTGCCAAGAAAATATCCCCTACACCATTACACCACCACCACCACCAGCCTTAACCGTTGTAACAAGGCAGGTTGGATTCATGCTTTCATGTTGTTGATACCAAATTCTGACCCTACCATCTGAATGTCGCAGCAGAAATCGAGACTCATTATACCATTTTTTTTTTTTTCAATCTTTTATAGTCCAATTTTGGTGGCACCCGGTGCGGGCCGGCACCCAATCTGCTGCTTTAGCCCATCTGCCTCAAGGTTCAACGTGTTGTGCATTCAGAGATGCTCTTCTGCATACCTCAATTGTAACGAGTGATTTTTTCAGTTACTGTTGCCTTTCTATCAGCTCGAACCCATCTGGCCATTCTCCTCTGACCTCTAGCATCAACAAAACATTTGCTTCCACAGAACTGCCGCTCCCTGGATATTTTATCTTTTTTGGACCGGTGTCTGTGAACCCTAGAAATGGTTGTGCGTGAAAATCCCAGTAGATCAGCAGTTTCTGAAATACTCAGACCAACCTGTCTGGCACCAACAACAGGGTTTCCGCGAGGTCTTAAAAAGTCTTACATTTCAAAAACTAAATTTTAGGCCTTAAAATGTCTTAAATTCACTGAAATATTGTGTTGTAGGTCTTAACAGGTATTAATTTTCCAATGTTCAATTAAAGCTACCCTATCAGGCCGACACCCAGTCACCAAAAATCCATTTCTAAACCTTTTTTTATATATAGTTGTTTTTATTGCAAAGAGATAGAAATCATAACAGCTGTTAGACATGTTTACAGCAAATTCTCCTAAGCAGGGAAAGAAAACTAAAGCAACACATCCCTTCACATGATCTTCCATTAATACAAAAACTATTTACAGAAATAACTGGGCCATTAGAAAAAAAATCCTTAGTCTTATGCCTGTATAAATCTAAAATTTGCATTTATAATGGTTTTAAAACGATTTAAGTTAACGTAAAGAAACCTGCAGAAAACCTGAACAACCATGCCACTTTAAAGTCACTTAATCCCCTTTCTTCCCCATTCTGATGCTCAGGTTGAACGCAGCAGATCGTCTTGACCATGTCTACATGCACAAATGCATTGAGTTGCTGCCATGTGATTGGCTGATTAGAAATTTGCGTTAGCGAGCAGTTGGACAGGTGTACCTAATAAAGTGGCCGGCGAGTGTATATTTGCGTTTAGCATCGTATGTGACCCTATAGAAAATATGTGTGATGATTTTTGGGCTGTAGCCCCCACACTAGCACCAGTTGAGAACCACTGGTTTAACTTCTGTGCTTTTCATTACTTTGTGGCACCAATTTGCCCTGTATGTTGATTTTTTTCAGCGCAGTATATAAACACATGTGTTGACAATGTGTAACGTGTGTAAAAACATATGTGAACTGGAAAAATTTGACAAGATTTTTAAACCTAGTTATATCAAAAGGCCACATGTTGTTCTCAGCTTAATAAAACACATTTGAAAGAGGGTATTATTAACAGGGCAACACCCAATGCCATGTGTTTAACTTAAATGTAGCGCTTCGTTCTACTCCTAAATGTTCAAGGACTCAAACGGATGTATGGGTTTAGCAGTTGCCGACACAGTATACATTTACTACAGTGCATAAACAATGCTGCTTTGCAATGAAAGTGTCATTGATGTGTTATCTTTAACACAGCTTATCTCATCTGCGTTTTTACAATGTGCAGGGAACTGTAGTTTGGCTAATTATGCTTACTAGACTGTAACTCATCTATCAATATGCCTTAAATACATTTCATTCAGACCTTGATGCCGTGACAGTGAAATATGAACTTTTTCCTTTGTTTACTCAGTTACGATTTAAAGAAGACAGCCGCAAACGGTAACAAAACCACCATGATTGCTTCCCGTGACATTTCCCTGTGTTGTTGTAGGTTTTCAGGTCAAATAATTACCCGCTCGACAACACAAGCTCTATTTCTCGAGTTCTCTGTAGTATTCTTTCAATTAGACCTGTTTTGCCTTGTCCCGAGTGGCCGTGACAGTCCTTTCAACTTTATTGAGCCTCGTTCTGCTGGCATTCTTCACAGTTCCCTTCTCTTCTGCTTCCTGTCTGCATGGTGTTCTTGAAGCCATTAATCGTTCCTGCCTGCACAGTGAACCCCAGCAGATAATTACAGTAATTAAACCAATTAGGCAGCATATGGAACGAGAGTGAACATGCCTGAGGACACTGAGGTCTGCTATTCATCCCCTGCATGAGCCTCTGCTGAGGTGGTCCCCGTATCTGGCACGCTTAAGGAAGGGGCCCGGGGAAATTGCTTCAACCCAATTTTGGATTAAAGCAATTTCCTTTTAGCTGAGCCTTGAATACGGTGATGCAGATGTATGTTGTTGGCCTGCTGTAAGAGGCGACTTCAAACAAAGGAGGACAACGTGAAGACAACTGAGAAGAAGAGATATGAAATGGCGCCGTGATTCTTTGTTGGGAACTGGAATGTTTTATTTCTCATTCCTCATTTGATTCAACAGAGTTTTTTGTTCTGTTTTCACTCTTGGATAAATATTTATTGTATTAATTACAGTGATCATATTACAGAGAAACAATAGTTGGTGCTCTGTAATAAATGATTCTTATTGGTCAAACAGGCTAATTTAGTTCTGATGCTTCAATTAAATTTGTATGCTGAGCATTTCACTGTTACACCAGTAGGTGGCAACAAAAACTTGCTGCATACAAAATATTAGATATTGGGGATCCTGCAATACCATGTAAAAAATGCTGGGTTCAACACAGTTCTTTCATGTTGTTCCAACCCAAATTGATGAAGTTAACTTTTTATTGTTTTTACAAATTTAAGTGGATTGGACATGAAACAACTAAGTTGTCTCAAAAAATTTGAGAATTGTGTTGTTTTAACTCATTTTATATAAGTAGTTTAAACAGACAGCAAAAATTATGCTCGATAAACTATTGAACTGTTTGGTACAACCTCCACAATACACAAATTGTTTTGCATTTACATTTAAAAATTGTATTTTGCATCCCCTCCCTCCTACCTTACATTACTCTCTGAACATGCCTCTGTGCATGTAAGAATGTACACTCACTGTCCACTTTATTAGGTACACCATAGATTTAACAAGGTACTGGAAATATTCCTCAGACATTTTGATCCATATTAACATGATAGCATTACGCAGTTCCTGCAGATCGCATCTCCCATTCCACCACATCCCAAAGGTGCTCTATTAGATTAAGATCTGGTGACTGTGGAGGCCATTTAAGTACAGTGAACTCATTGTCATGTTTGAGAAAACCAATCTGAGATGATTTGTGCTTTATAATATGGCGCATAATTCAACTGGAAGAAGCCATCAGAAGATGGGCATGGTCAGCAGCAATACTCAGGTAGGCTGTGGAGTTGGCAAGATGGCACTAATGGGTCCATATTATGCCAAGAAAATATCCCCCACACCATTACACCACCACCATCACCAGCCTGAACCGTTGATACAAGGCAGGATGGATCCATGCTTTCATGTTGTTGATGCCAAATTCAGACTCTCAGCCGAAATCGACATTCATCAGACCAGGCAATGTTTTCGAATCTTCTATTGTCCAATTTTTGGTGAGCCTGTGTGGATTGTAGCCTCAGTTTCCTGTTCTTAGCTGACAGTATGGCAACCCGGTGTGGTATTCTGCTGCTGTAGCCCATCTGCCCCAAGGTTTTACGTGTTGTGCATTCAGAGATGCTTTTCTGCATACCTCGGTTGTAACGAGTGATTATTTGAGTTACTGTTGCCTTTCTATCAGCTTGAACTAGTCTGGCCATTCTTCTCTGACCTCTGACATCAAATCACCTTTCTTCCGCATTTTAATGCTCGGTTTGAATTGCAGCAGATCGTCTTCACCATGTCTACATGCCTATATGCATTGTGTTGCTGCCATTTGATTTGCTTATTAGAAATTTGCGTTAACGAGCAGTTGGACAGGTGTACCTAATAAAGTGGCCGGTGAGTGTATGTCTATACACTGAAACAAGGCTTCCCACAAGTAAATGACCAATCAGTAAGTGCAAAATTTAGAGACGCTTTCACATGAAAACTATTGTGATGTGTGCAGTATCTCCACACGTGGGAGTAGAAGCCCACGCTGTGTTTACAATGTGCAAGGAACTGTAGTTTGGCTAATTATGCTTACTAGACTGTAACTCATCTGTCAGTATGCCTTAATACATTTCATTCAGACCTTGACGCTGTGACAGTGAAATATGAACTTTTTCCTTTGCTATATTGTTTGAGTTGTGTGAGTTTTTTAGCCACGTGGTCTCATGGAATAGTAAAGTGCCATCAAATGCGCACCTGAGACTAACCTGTAGTAGTAGGTCCTCCGGTTTCTTCTTGCCTACTGTTTAAAAAAAATACTATGCAGCTCACTTACTAATTAAGTAAGAAAGTATGCAATTTTAGGGTGGCGTAGTGGTGCAGTGGGAAGCGATGTCACCTCACAACAAGAAAGTCGCTGGTTCGAGCCTCGACATTTTTATGTATAAGTAGCATGTTCTCCCTGTGTTCGTGTGGGTTTCCTCCGGGTGCTCCAGTTTCTCCCACAGTCCAAAGACATGTGCTGTAGGTGAATTGAATAAACTAATTTGTCCGTAGTGTATGTGTGTGAATGAGAGAGTGTATGGGTGTTTCCCAGTACTGGGTTGCAGCTGTAAGGGCATCCGCTGCATAAAAACATATGCTGGATAAGTTGGCGGTTCATTTCGCTGTGGCGACCCCTGATTATTAAAGGGACTAAGCCGAAGGAAAATGAATGAATAATGAATGAGTATGAGATTTTGTTATTGTCTGTATGAGATCAAACATCACTGTGTTTTTTTTGCTTGATGACAGACACAACTAAACGAGTCAGCATAAAGTGTTTAGTAAATTACTCACACCTTTTTTGGGGGTTGTTTATTTTAATGTTTGAGTCATTTGTGTGGAATCATTTACTCAACCGGTTCTTTCAATAAAATGGATTTGCACTAGAATCAAACAACACTGTGTGTTTTACTTGATGACAGGCAGCTACTAGTCTGTCTTGGCTTTGAGAATTTTGTCCATCCTTCAAGTTACAGATGATAAACTTGATTTTTAAACTGTTCAATACATGGAACATACAATAGCAATCACTCGTGCTATATGCCTAAACAAAGTCCTGTTTTATTTATTAAAACATTGTTAATGACTTGCGTTCTACCCTCTATCTAGCCTAAACAAATTTGGCTTCTCTCGTTCCACTCCATGATCTCCTTCCCTGAAACAATTTAGAAATTAATGCTTAAATAGTAAATAGCCAATAAAAAAGTGACGCAGTGTAGAGCTAGGACATCGTTATTGTAAAATAAACCCCTTCAGGGTGATCCGAGACCTCATCTCTATGTCATGAGACCATGTGACGTCCCCATTTTCCTGGCCCTAGTCAACACAATGACTTTTGTTTCCCCAAAATACACAGTCTTTCTTGTGCAGATATTATGAATCCTCACAAGCTGAATTCTTGCCATGCTTCAACACATCTGTCCCGAAGCATTCAATCCCCTTGTAATGAGATTGTCAGTTCAAGTTTTCTTACAAGATTTACTGCAGTTAAAAACAGTTTAGGTTAACAGTATTAGCCAAGAAACAGGAATGAAGTGGAAAACCTGATCTCTCCTCTGCTTCTCTCTTCCTGACAGGCATATTTGCAAGCAATGGACCAAGCCTCCGCCGCAAGATGTTCGGCATCAGTCGAAATGACAAGAAATGCCACATGCAGATCATATCTGTGAGTCCAACCTTTCAGCATTTTCTGTGGAGCAGATAAGGAATGTGGAGGGGTTTCTCTTTCTAGCAACAAGTGTGGGGGGTCTGGAGATTGCTGGCTAGCAGCAGGTGAGGCGGGTGAGATTATCTTTGTCTGAAGTGTGAGAACAGCAGACAGTAGGAGGAATCAACAGTAGTGGAAACCTGCTGAGCGGTGCTGTGCTCAGGGAAAGGCCTTTTCACTGGAAGAAAAACACTGGACAGGAAGAGCAGATCAGGTTTCTTTTAAGTGCGGATGGATTGTAGCTTAAACACACAAGATCTTGATCAATAATGACTTCTGGCGTATGGAAAAAAATACAATACTTTGAACAAATGGCACGGAGTTTATGGGCTTGTGGTGAGTTATTATAGGCAGAATGTGTTGTTTCAAAGCACCAGCACTGGAAAATTCCCTTACTGTGGCTCTGCAAGGGCTGATGATGAATTTAAGCGACATGGAGTGTTCGTGTTTTAACATGCTCATTAAAAAAAAAAAAATAGGTTTTGCCTAACAGCTTATTGGAAGTCATTATAAGGACATTTGGGGTGGATTGTGCTGCAGTTTAAGTTAAAAAGAGATGTAGGTGGATGTTTTAGTAATTAAATGTCTTGCATAAACCCGTATTTATTTATTTTTTCAAAGGTGCTTGGCAGGGTTATTCAAAGTTTTCAAAAGCCAAACAACTAATACCATTTTTGGTATTAACGTACTGAACACTATTTTAAAATTGTTGCTACTTAAATATTTCTAATAAACTAATAAATAAAAAAAAACATTAAAAAAGTTAATAAACATAGCAAGAATAAACACTAAATGGTTATTCATTTCCTTTTCGGCTTAGCCCTTATTAATCATCAGAATGAACCGCCAACTTATCCAGCATATGTTTTACGCAGCGGTTGCCCTTCTAGCTGCAACCCAGTGCTGGGAAACATACAACCCTCATTCCACACCATACACTACGGCCAATTTAGCTTTTTTATTAATCTATAGTGCATGTCCTTTGGACTGTGGGGGAAACCGGAGCACCTGAGAAAAACCCACACGAACACGAGAACAACATGCAAACTCCACACAGAAATACCAACTGACCCAGCGGGGCTCAAACCAGCGACCTTCTTGCTGTGAGGCAACAGTGCTAACCATTGAGCCACCGTGTCAGTTTATGATACTAAATATATGATACTAAAATAATACCAATTTAATGTTTTTTTTTTAGATAATACTAAATGACACAGAACTGAATACACGGATGATTAGGTTTTAAATTTAATTAAAAACAATTATCTTAAGTAAAATAATTGTTATGCTTAGGATATTGGTGTAGTGCAACTTCACAAATTTGGTACATTATTATCGTCATAATCTTTGTGAAAGATATTACTTTAAAGGGCACCTATGATGCAAAAACCAACCTTGTGCAACTGTGTGTGGGTATAGCGTGTATGCAGGCATATGGGAGTGACATAAACAAACAAGCTTCTTTTTTATTTGCTGACATTAAAATAGGATCCAAATCTCATTGATATTGAGGCCCGCTGCTAACGTGACATAGCAGTGTGGTTTTCACTGACCACGGATATTGATTGAGAGATGCTTATTAACATGTCTCCATAGTAATAGGTATATCATGTTCACAAAACAGGATTTGTAAAGAAAACGTAGATTCAAAGACTGTTTCAACTTTCTTACTCTTTATATTTTTATAAGCATTTAAAACTAACTTTTTGAGCCATGTAATTTTACTTTTACTATGTAAAGTTAGATTCTCTGCCCGAGGCTGAGCCCAGATTTGACCAACCCAATATTTCCTGCCACTATCTTCGGCCGGGTGGAGCCGTGATCAAGCATTTGTGTTTTTTTTAGTAATTACTAATTAGGCTAGTTGTGTGGAAAGCAATGCCATAATTAGAAATATTATATGAATATTTTAGCAAAGTTGACCTAAGCAACAGGTGTGGGTCTACAAAGTTGCACAATTCGCCAACGGGTCATGCGCAGTGTCCTACCTCCTGCAACAGCATCTACATTCACACCGCATAAACAAGCTGAGGTGAAGCAGCACAGTGCATATGTAGAGAAAAATAAGAGCATAAAAATCAGTGGATCTCATTGATTATTATTGGGTCAAATTAAATACTACTTTTTACTGTTATATCAATGTGTTTTGGTCATCATCACTGCACTGTCACTTTATTTGAACATGAGCCGCGGCAAAAATAGACTCAGCACCGAAATGATCGAGGCACTGCTACTTCGGCTCTGCTCACGCTTCGCACAGACGCGCTGCTTCTGTGTATAGTATAAAAGCTGACATATGTTACGATGAACATAGAAAAAAAACATATGCTGCTCACGCTCTGCTGTGTGAAAGAGGGGATAGCAAAAAAATGCGACCTTCCACGATGAACAGATACATGAAGCAAGCTTGCCAAGGCAGAAAGAATGATAATCAGCCTTCAATGTCCCCTTTTGTTACGATCCATTCAACAAACAATGCAGTTTACATGCTTTGTCCTTGTTGCGTTATACAATAAGATAAATCTAAGCTAATTTCTGCAGTTCAAACAACTCACAATTGTGGTTGAAAATGTTATAACCACTCTGTTATAACCCACGTATTAAAAAATAGTCTGGTTTAAATCAGGCTTGGGCTCATAATTACAATTAATGTGTTGGACCGGGTTGGGCTCGGACAAAAGGTGCACAGGGTTGGGTAGGGTCGAGTTGAATTTTTTGGGGCCTAACCTGTAACACAACTATAAACAAGAATGCTTCAATCACACTACGGGAGTCCCAGTTTGTGGATGTCAATTCAGTTTTATTTTGTAGAGTAACAGCTATAATACAACTCTATACAGCAGCATATTTTCCTGTTTGGTGGCATCATGTCACATTTGCCCAGAGAAGATCAGTAAAAACAGCAAAATGTGTGCATGAGTGTTTGTTTGTGTGTCTGCGTGTGTGTGTGCATGCACAAACATAACGGCATTTGTGTGTGGCTCATTCATCTTACTGTGGCATTTGGTACTCATGCCCATAGCCATACCCTCATGCCCAAATAGACCAGAATTTGTCCTTTTAATTATTCATTCATTCATTTTCTTTTCGGCTTAGTCCCTTTATTAATCTGGGGTCGCCACAGCGGAATCAACCACCAACTTATCCAGCACATGTTTTACGCAGCGGATGCCCTTCCAGCTGCAACCCATCTGGGAAACATCCATACACACTCATACACTATGGACAATTTAGCCTTCCCAATTCACCTGTACCGCATGTCTGTGGACTGTGGGGGAAACCGGAGCACCCGGAGGAAACCCACGCGAACGCTGGGAGAACATGCAAACTCCACACAGAAACGCCAACTGACCCAGCCGAGGCTTGAACCAGCATCCTTCTTGCTGTGAGGCAACAGCACTACCTACTGGGCCACTGTGGTGCCCTCCTTTTAATTATTTTATGTAAAAAAAAAAAAAAAAAAAAAAAAAATATATATATATATATATATATATATATATATAATATATATATATTAGTGCTGTCAACATTAGTGCATTAACGCATGCGACTAATTTGACATTTTTAAGGTGTTAAAAAAATGTATGCAATTAACGCAGTTGCAGTTTTTTTTTATTTCCTGTTGTGGTCGACGTGTGTTTAACGTGCAAATAAATATGGATAAGACCAAGGAATGACTTTTAGAAGTAAAGTTTCAGTATAAAACAAATAATGACGCATCTCAAGGCTATCCAGCGTTTCCTCCAGAGTTTCATGTAATTTCGTATGTTTCATTTTTAATCTTTCGACTTTTGTTTTAATGTAATTTGATACCACATGCCGAATGGAAAGAAAAACCTCTGGATTTTGTGACTTGGTGGTCTTTGAAGGTAATCAAAAATCGCTAATCCCGTCATGTTTGTGTTTTTGAGCCTGTTTACACCTGGTCACTTCATTCGTTATATTCTGTTTGCATATAAATCGGATCGCTCGGACAACTTTAGAAGGTGGTCTGTGACACATTCCTGACGAAACTGAATGGGTCTAATTATTTGTTTTTAGACTAAATTAATTTAAATAAAATAAATTATGACATGGAGAAAATCTGACCTGCGCCTGTTTAGAGAAACACTTGTAGGTGCGCTTTTACAGCCAGCCAAACACACGTGAAGTGCAAAATAAATAATTAAATACATATTTGTGTATTTGTCATGTGTCAATGAATAAAAAACCTAAGCAAAAATTTCGCATGCCACATTATATGAAAATGTTTGAATAATAATGTCTGTTTGAATATAAATAACCTATTAAATATTCAAGCATGTGGTGCTGTAATGAACAACCACAAATACAATCTGAATAAATTTATGAAGCACTCTAAAAGTTAAATAATTGTTTCAATATTGTGCATATTGATTATCACAGCAGATTGCATTATGAATTTCACCATATGTCTACCTCTAGGAGAGTCCCCATAAAAATGAAAAAAATAACTAAGTTATTAAAAATAAATAAAGTTTGGACTGATAAAATGTGCCACATGATCTTAGCAAGCACTTTACAAAACCATTATAGTCATTATTTTTGTTACTTCAAAACACATGCACATCATTCCAGAAAACAAGCTAATCCAGCGCTAAATATTTCATAACAAATCACCAAAATTCTTAATCAAATACAAAATGTAGGGGGAAAATGTAAAAAAGGTCCACTTTTAGAGAAAAAGAACCCCCCTTCACTAGGCTGGCTACAGGCCTATTACAATTGGTCTCTGTTTCATCGTGTCTGAGTTCTGTCTGCCATTGTTTTTTCTCTAGTATACAACCTTATAAGAAATTTAAAAAAAAATGTTACTACAGTAAATATATTAATACACATTATAAAAATATATGCAATTTGATGTATCTGAATTTTAGATATGAACATCAATTTTAAGCAGTCTTTTTTTCATTTTTAAAATTAAAGTCCAATTATTAAAATTTATTTAAGCTGGTCTTTTTTAAAATATACTCTTTATAAATTAAAGCCGGAGTGCAACAAATATTTAGAAATTGGGGAAACATCCGCTGATTGTATCTCATCTTAAAGGAGTTAACCTAACGTCTGAGGCCACTGAGTAAAGCGTTCAGTCCAATCTCTCCGGGGGAATAACCACTGACAACTCATAAAATGGATTATTGCTTTAGTTATGTTATTTATGGTGACAGAAGTATGTAAACTGTATGGAGACAGGGAAGAGAAAAACACTGAGCCTGAGACCTCCAAAGTCAGCGGCCAAAAATAAATCTAGTGGTGTTGAGTGTGTGTTGTGAGTGATGGGATCAAACTGACAAGTCCTATGGGATAGAACTGTTTTTTCATGATCAAAAGTAAACAAAACATTGCCTTTCGAACAGAAGAGTCTGTTTAGCATTTCTTAAGCCATTTTGAGTATGTGAGTGTTTTGATACACTAAACAATTATAAGGTTTAGTAGTGAAACTGTTTTTCACTAGTGCATATTAATCCATATACACTCACTGGTCACTTTATTAGATACACCCTACTAGTATCAGGTTGGACCCCCTTTTGCCTTCAGAACTGCCTTTATCCTTCGTGGCATAGATTCAACAAGGTACTAGATATATACCTCTGAGATTTTGGTCCAATTTTACATGGTAGCATCACGCAAATGCTGCAGATTTGTCAGCTGTACATCTATGATGGGAATCTCCCATTCCACCACATCCCAAAGGTGCTATATTGGATTGAGATCTGGTGACTGTGGAGGCCATTTGATTACAGTGAACTCATTGTCATGTTCAAAAAAACAGTTTGAGATGATTTGTGCTTTATGACATGGTGTGTTATCCTCCTGGAAGTAGCCATCAGAAGATGGGTACACCGTGGTCATTAAAGGATGGACAGGGTCAGCAACAATACCCAGGGAGGCTGTGGTGTTGACACGATGCTCAATTAGTACTAAAAGTCCCAAAGTGTACCAAGAAAATATCCCCTACACCATTACACCACCACCACCAACCTGAATCGTTGTTACAGGGCAGGATGGATCCATGCTTTCATGTTGTTGATGCCAAATTCTAACCCGACCATCCGAACGTTGCAGCAGAAACCGAGACCCAATCTTCTATTGTACAGTTTTGGTGGGCCTCAGTTGTAGCCTCAGTTTCTTGTTCTTAGCTGACAGAAGCGGCACCTGGTGTAGTCTTCTGCCACCCATCCGCCCTCAAGGTTCAACTTGTTGTGCATTCAGAAATGCTCTTCTGCATAGCTCAGTTATAACGAGCCTTTCTATCAGCTTGATCTAGTCTGGCCATTCTCCTCTGACCTTTGGCATCAACAAGGCATTTGCGCCCACAGAACTGCCGCTCACTGGATATTTTCTCTTTTTCTGACCATTCTCCTTAAACCCTAGAGATGGTTGTGCATGAATATGCCAGTAGATCAGCAACTTCTGAAATACTCATCCCAGCCCGTCTGGCACCAACAACCATACCACGTTCAAAGTCACTCAAATCACCTTTCTTCCCGATTCTATTATTGAGAATTTTTTAAAAATATATATTTTCAGACATGTGTTCAGTCGTGTTTTTATGTTGGTGGGTGAGGGTTGAACACAGGAAGAACACAGGAGAAAATGAGGACAGGGCAAAACTCAACACAGGACAAAAAGGACTGTGACACGTGAGCAAACACTAAATAAAATTACCAAATTTACCATAACATACTTAATTTTGAGTTAATAAATAATAATAATAATAATAATAATAATAATAATAATAATAATAATGAAATGTGTTATTATTTCAGTGTAGTAATTTCAGATTCTGCTCTAAATATTCAGTTTAAAATGTGTCTCATCATAGCTTGTCAGAATAAAAATGCAGGATATACAGATGTATATATTTTTGTATATTGTGAAATGTGGCATAAATTTTTGTAATGAGGCAACAAATACATGTAATCCATTGAGAGAGAGCGAGAGAGAGAGAGCAGGCACTGACACAAACTTCTTATCTACGAAAGGTTTAATTCCATTTGATCAGGAAAACATCCCTACTATTTTTTACAACCCAAGGCTGCGCAATGTTAGAAAATTCTGATATCTGTAAAAGTGATGACATGTTGACTGCTTAAGATGGCTGATAAGTCATTGTGTCTGTAGCAGTGGAATATGGAACCAATACTGCATGGGCTAAAAGTGGAGTCTTATAGCCCAGGAATTCATTTTTTTTAACAAAGATTAAAGACGATAATTGACAGAATGCATAGCCTAAATACATTCAAGCAATATTCATTTACATTTAAAATGACAACATGTACATTTTCAATTTGGAACAAGTATGAGTTTGACTGTTCTACAGCACATAATGACTAAATACACAACAATATTTGGATTGGCTTTTCATCTGTTTTAAATTAAAGAAGTTGTATGCTGATGCATTATAGGTATTCATTTGTATAACTAAATCTTTATAAACAGCTGCAGTGGCTAATATTATGATGAATTATGCATGGTGAATCTGATTAGTAAGGAGAGATAATGAACAAAACAATGCACAGTAGACGCTGAGAATGAGTGGCAGTTGTTCAGAAGACCCTGTGGAGTCCAGGATTAGCAATTAAACAGATGAAGCTCACCAGCTTAGTTCAGATGTTCAGTAACACAAAGCCAAATACAACACACGCACGCACGCACGCACGCACGCACGCACACACACAACACACACACCACCACACATAACACACATACACACACACACACACATCGCTCGTGTCGTCTCAGTGTGTCATCAGAAAGATTAGATTAACAAATCTCCAAACACCACACAAAACCCTGAGCACACAAAACACACAGTCCTCACAAACAACATTCTCTTATAAACTTGTTTAGCAACTATACTGGACTCCCTTTTGTAAAATTCATTTATTTCTAAGGTTAATTTATTTGGACCTGTTTATTTATTTGTAATTTGGTATAAATAGTATTATATTTAAAATATATATATTATATTCTTTTTAATATTTTACATTTTTATTGCATTTAAATGAAAGTCAAACAGAAGCATTTTCATTTTTTTCTTGGTAATAGTATGTTATATAGCTTTTCCATGCTGTGATTGATGTTGAGAAATAGACAGAGCTGGTGTAAATGGACAGGAAAAATTGTGGGAATAGTAAATCGCTAGTTAAATGCAGAATGGAAATTTATGTGGCCACAAAAGTCAGGACACACATGTGCAACCTCAGAGAAGGAAAGAAAGCCTTTCTGGACACTGTGCAATTAGTGTAAATCTTTACTATTTTTCCCCATTCCCAAAAGTTTTCCCCAAAATTCACTTAAATCTGTATAATTTTGTGTCAGAAACCTCACAAAACATACATGTGCAGAGTGCAAGTGCGGTAATCCACCACAAGTGTCAGACTTTCCTCACGTTTAAAATATATTATTCTAGCTTTCGGCTAACATTATCAAAAGTAGCTCGTCTGTCTGTCACAGTGATGTTAGCAGAAGAGCTTTAGCAAACAACAACAAAACTATAATTATATTGTTTAATATAACTTTAAACAGGAAAAGGTTATTTTCTTAGAAAAATCCCTGGTACACAGAGTGCTGTTCCAAGATTTCCATGTGCAAGGACATGACTTGAGGTGATGTCAGGTAAAACAATTTGAGCAATGTTTGCCTACTGGATTACAGGTTGACAAAAAGACAAAGAGAGCGAAAAGGACTTTCTTTTGAAGCCACAAGTTTAGACACGTATCTCTGCTCACTTAGGGATGTGTAAAAATAAGTTCAGAGTGTTCAATTCAAAACAAACAACAAAAAATAATTTTTTTTTCAATGACAACTGAACATATACACAGAAATGACCAAAAACATGCATATAAGTCTTTGTTTTGTTGAAAAGAAATCATAAAAAATTGAAATCACATGAAACATATTAGTTTTAAGGTAGTAATAGTAAACATGTGCACATGATTTTTCAGATTAATTATTATTATTATTTCGTCTAACTTCCATACATTGTTGTTGAATGGTGAACCCAAACATCTAAATAGACTCACTACTTACTCCCAGTAAGAAATTTGGAAACTTGTTAAGCCATTGACACCCATAGGAAAATAAATGAATTCAGGTTTCCAGCATTTTTCAAATTATCTTCTTTCGTGTTAAAAAAAAAAAAAAAAAAAAAAAAAACTCAAACAGGATTGGAACAAGGTTTAAAGGTTTACAACCAAAATGATTTTTTTCACATTTACCCATATACAACAAGAGTTAGTAACTGGTGGTAAATGTTTGTCATGTTTTGCTGTCTGAAAGTATAAATGTGATAAACACTAATGAATTTACATTGCAACATACATTATTTTGTTTTGTATGAGCTGAACAAGAGTAATTAATTTACAAGAGTACAAGAGTAATGAATTCACTAATGAATTTACATTGCATATACATTATTATATACATTGCATTATATACATTGCATATACATTACATATTGCATATACTGTTTTGTATGAGCAGAACAAGAGTAATGCTCAAAATAGAAATAATATCTCAAATGCTGTAAAACAATAATAAAAGATTATAATATTCCCTGCTGTTCAATATTTAGGGATAAATAAATTTAAATGAATGCCTGAACAATTTAGTCCTTCAGGAAGACTGTACCTTTCATCTGCCCAACATGTACAGTGTAAATCTCTGACATCTGTTATGTTCTCCAAAAATTTTATTAGATGTGCGTCTATAAAATTCATATCAAGTTTAAAGCTATTTTAATTGTAATATTAGAAGAATTCCCATTGAGTGTTCTTCTGATGCATTTTTACCTCTGTAACACCGGAGGGCAGCAGAAAGCTATTATCAAGAACTAACTATATTATTTTCTGCTTCCCTAAGAATTCCCTGAACTAATTTAACCACAAATACTTTTTTTCCCCTCCTCATTTAAATTTTATTGAGGTGCTAGTGAGGCCAACAGGTAGTGCTCACCTTGTAATCTGTCTGGGTCCTAGTGCCCCATTATATTGATGGGGAACGTGTTTCATACGAGATGTTATACCAATGTCCTGGCTCTCTGTGGTCATAAAATAATCTTAGGATGTCTTTTGAAAAGAGTATGTGTGTGACCACAGCATCCAGGCCAAACTTGCTCAGTGGCCTCTGACCATAACACCCTTTTAACATCCCCATATCATCTAACTGGCTTCAGCAGTCTGTCTCCTCTCACCAATAGCTGGTGTGTGGAATGGTGCAGAATGGATGACGTCACATGATCCAGGTGGAGGTTGAGGAGATTCCCCAAATGTGTATAGCACTTCATAAATTGTAAACATTATTATCCATAGTAGTAGTTTTATTGTAGAAGTGGTAGAGTAACAAGTAACAAAATGCCATACCTAATTTTTTAAAGTGTTTGTTCACCCTAAATGAATATAAGGTTAAACTTTAGTTTAGGTCACAATTCATGCTATTAACCACGGGCTTATTACCTGCCTATTAATAAAATATTAACTGTTCATTAGTAGTTATAAAGTATGAGCTTTTTCTACATCCCTAATCCTTCCCCAAAACCTAAACCCAACTTCTACCAGCTAACTAGTTGTTTATTAAGCTAGTAGTGTTAGTTAATGGTTTGTTAATACCATGAATTGTGACCTAAACTGAAGTTTTACCAATATTATAATTACTCACCCCTCAACTCAAATTATTTTTGCCCATGTCTTCTGTGTCAGGCTTTTACTACAGCAATAAACTATGGCAGTTGCATGTTGCGCTGCTGACTATATGACAGTCATTGTACTGCTCTTAGTAAATAACACCTGGTTACTTGATACGGGAGAGAAGATACAGGTGAACAGAGTCATATTTACAGCTTTTGGAGCTGTGTATGATTACAGTTTTGCAGTGAATTTTAAGAATGTTCTTTTTCTAGACTTCTGAACTGAACATCTCTGGAACATTGCTGTCTATGGAGGGTCAGAGAGCTCTTGGATTTCATTTAGAATGTCTTCATTTGTGTTCTGAAGATGACCGAAGGGGATCGGAACAACATGAGGGTGAGTAATTAATAACTAAGAAGACGTTTCATTTTTTGTGTGAACTAACCCTTTAATTGATCATTGCTTTTTGATAATTGATATTTAATTGTGCATGCTACTTTCAATTCAATTTATGATCATAACTCTATTTTAAGGGCGTACTACTTTAGTAAGTTCATTTAATAAATGTCAATTGTGATCTCTATCAAATTTTAGAAAGATTAGTCATTTTCATGCTTTACATCATCGTGTTTATTTCTAAAATCTATCTTATGAAGTGATTAATGCAGTTCAAAATGTTAAAAACATGCTTTGGCCATCTAAAACGTATCATTTTCTGAAGTAGAAAAGAAATAAGCAGACTAAAATAATAAAAGATAATACTAATAATAGCACATTGACTTTCTAATATAAACAATCTTATATACTTATATACACTCTGTTATGTTTGCTTTTTATATATTTATGTAATAACAGCTTAATCTTCCAACACTAACAGTTTAGTTTATCTATTATATATTTTAAGTTAATCTGACTTTCTAATAATAACACTATTTATTTATTCATTTTCCCCCGGCTAGTCCCTTATTTATCAGGGGTTGCCACAGTGGAATGAACCACCAACTACTCCAGCATGTTTTACGGAGCGGATTTCCTTCCGGGTGCAACCCAGTACTGGGAAACAATCATACACCCTCACATTCACCACACACTCATACACTACGACCAGTTTTGTTTTTACCCAATTCCCCTCTAGCATATGTCTTTGGACTGTGGGAGAAACCGGATCACCTGGAGGAAACCCACATGAATACGGGTAGAACATGCAAACTCCACACAGAAATGCCACCTGGTCCAGCCTGGACTCAAACCAGGGACCTCTTGTTGTGAGGTGACAGTGTTAAGAGCCATCGTGCCCTCCATAATAACACTATTTTATGTGTATATTCTAAAGTAAGACTATGTCTAAGAATCACTTGAAATTTTTACATTTTTTAATTTAACCATGTGTTTGAGTAAAACTTTTAAGTTTTTTATTTATTATTTATTATTATTATTTCTTTATTTATCCAGGAGATCACAGTGAGACAGTACTGTCTCTTCTTCCAGTGAAAGTCAGATCAATGTGCTATTATTATTAATGTTATCTTTTATTATTTTAATCTGCTTATTTCATTTCGACTTCAGAAAATGATACGTTTTAGATGGCCAAATCATTTTTATAGAATAAAGTGAAGTTGAAAATTGCATTAATCACATCATAAAATAGATTTTAGAAAAAAACATGATGATGTAAAGCATGAAAAATGACTAATCTTTCTAAAATTTGACAGAGATCACAATTAACATTTATTAAATGAACATACTAAAGTAGTACGCCCTTAAAATAGAGTTTACATGATTATAAATTGAATTAAAATTAGCATGCACAATTAAATATCTATTATCAAAAAGCAATGATCAATTAAAGGGTTAGTTCACACTAAAATGAAAAGTTCTTACTAGATATTTACACACCCTCATGTTGTTCCAGTCCCCTGAGGCCTTCGTCATCTTCAGAACACAAATGAGACATCTTGTAAACTGCTGATGACGTTTCTTCTAAATATAAAATCAAAAACTTTCAGGCATTTTTTTCTGTTTTGCATAAGATAACAAAACCTTTCAGACATGTTTATATCATTTTTAGCCAGCAGAATGCATTAATCTCTGTCGATACATGGATAAAAGCATCTTCCACATGATTACATGTCAATGTATTTAGCCAAAATAGAAGTGCTTATAATTACAATATCACTCATTTACCAATTACCAGCCCTAATATGAAAATAATTATCGCCTTGGAGCTATGGGCCAGAATTTTCATATCAATGCATCACTAATGTAACCTCAGTAAAAGCTAGTCATTTCAGTATGCAGATGGTGTGAAAGTTGGGTCTGAGAGCGAAATGAGAGCAGAAGGGGGAGGAGGAGAAGAGAGAGAGGAGAGGAGGGACTGAGAGAGCTCACAGTCAGTCAGTGGTGTGTGTGTGTGTGTGTGTGCTGTTTTCCCCACTTCTCCCTCTCTCTCTCCTCACTTCCATCCCCACTTGTGAAACACTGTACCGGATGGACACCAGCTCCCTGCTTTCCTCCTCCTGGACCAGTCTTTATTCCTTCTGCCATTTCTCCAGCTCTGTTCTCCAGTTGGCTCTCTCTGCTTGTTTCAGATCCCCTTCTTCTTCTTTTTCTTCTTCTTCTCAGTCTGTTGGTCATTTCCCCCCTGTCGTCCCTCTGGCAGTCAGCATGGTGAACAGATAAATGCCAGCCTGCTGAACATGGGCTCCTGCCTCTGCAAAGGTCACCAAGGTCAGTCTCTTGCTGTTTGTTTCTGAGTTTGTTTTGTTTTTGTCTGTCTGCTACCTGTTGAGTGAAGACTGTTGATCTTCTCTCGTATCTTTTCATCCACCTGTCTGCACGTCTCCAGCATAGAGAGCGTTTACATAATACATGAAACATAATGTGGAAAATATATGTGTATATGCTTTATCTATCTATCTATCTATCTATCTATCTATCTATCTATCTATCTATCTATCTATCTATCTATCTATCTATCTGTCTGTCTGTCTGTCTGTCTGTCTGTCTGTCTGTCTGTCTGTCTGTCTGTCTGTCTGTCTGTCTGTCTGTCTGTCTGTCTGTCTGTCTGTCTGTCTATAAATCAAGCATATACAGAGTGAAAAAATGCTGAAAATAAATAGTTTTATTGTGAGTGGATTTTATGCAGTATGATGCATAGTTTGCTCTGCAGAAACAACGTGTTGCTGCTGAAATACTAGTGCATTGTTTTATGCATTACTACTAGTAATGCATTGAATAGTATGCAATATTGCATGATTAAGTATACATGTTTTTTTGGAATTCTTGATTCTGATTGGTCAATCACGGCAACCAGCAGGCTGTTATTTACTAATATTTATAGTCGATAATGGCAACAATGTATTTCAGTCGTGCTCCTTCTTTGACATCAGATCTCCATAAATATAATAACTTTAAAACATTTATGCATGTGTTTGCATGCATGCACCTGTGTGTGTGTGTTTATAGTTGAAGAATTATTAGCCCCTCTGAATTATTTGCCCCCTGTTTATTTTTTCCCCCAATTTCTGTTTATTGGAGAGAAGATTTTTTTCACACATTTCTAAACATAATAGTTTTAATAACTAATCATTTCTAATAACTGATTTATTTGATCTTTGCCATGATGACAGTAAATAATATTTGACTAGATATTTTCAAGACACTTCTATACAGCTTAAAGTGGACATTTAAAGGCTTAACGAGGTTAATTAGGTTAACTCAGCAGAATAGGGTAATTAGGTAAGTTATTGTATAAAAGTTTGTTCTGTAGACGATTGAAAAAATGTATAGCTTAAAGGGGCTAATAATTTTGTCCTTAAAATGTTTTTTTAAAAATTAAGAACTGCTTTTATTTTAGCCGAAATAAAACAAATAAGACTTTCTCCAGAAGAAAAAACATTATCAGACACACTGTGAACATTTTTCTTGCTCCGTTAAACATCATTTAGGAAATATTTTAAAAAGGAAAAAAAATCAAAGGGGGCTAATAATTCGTCTTTAACTGTATATATGCATTACATACAATTTTCATTTTCAAGTAAACATCTCACATTATAGATCACGATCAAGATCATCTATATCGTCTTTAAATGACAAAATACACTTACTTACACGTTTTTGTGAATTGGAATATCAGGTAGTTGAGGACATAATGAGCAAGCGTGTTGTTGTACTGTATAACTACACTGCAAAAATCAAAGCTTTTCTTAATTAGTAATTTTGTCTCATTTCCAGTCCAAATATCTAAAAAATCTGCATCCGCTGCGTAAAACATATGCTGGATAAGTTAGTGGTTCATTCTGCTGTGGCGACCCCTGATTATAAAGTGACAAAGCCGAAAAGAAAATGACTGAATGAAAATTATGTGAAACTTAAATCTTCTGTTTGAGATTATATCTCAATAAGGCTATTTTTCTTACCCCATTGACAAAGATTTTTGCTTGTTTTACTTAATTTAAACTTAATTTTGAGGTGTGTTTTTTTTAACTAGATACAATGTCTGTCTTGTATGTATCTTGATTTAATATTTTTTAGATATTTGGATTGAAAACAGGACAAACTGCTAAGTACGATTTTTATTTTATATTATTATAACAGCTCAGGGATGTTCAAGGAGCAACATGTGTGTGTACTTTCTAAAGATTGTAGTTCTTGGTTTTTTATCCGATTCATCGATTAACTGAAAATAACCGACAGATTAATCGATTATTAAAATAATCGTGAGTAGCAGCCCTTATTTGTTGTGATTGAAAATCAAGGCTAATCCATGCACATGTATTTCAGTTGGCCATTAGCTGTTCATAAGGTATATTAAACTCTGTAAGGTTTATTTTGTTTTGTTTATATAATTGTAAGGTTTATTTTTCTACATAATTGCTTAGCCTAATGACTATAAATAACAAAATAATACTCTAATCTATATTTCATGTTCATTTGGTGATTAGTTTTGGTTATCTCCTGCATAATGTCTTCCTTATGGGTCACACAAAATACACATCGCCTTTAGATGCAAGCAGAACCAACTGTTGACACAGAACCAACAGTAGATTCAGAGAAGTCTCCACCACAGGGAAATCATTCAGTTCTCATTTGTATCGTCCAATCTAAAGAATGCGTGTATATTATGAATCGCAAGCCTGAAGGACAGTTCAATCTGCACACACAAATGTAGTGTCACATTATTTACAAATGAAGTCTACGGTAGAAGGTGGCGTTTCACCCTCAAGGTGTCCTCCGAGGAAATGCCACCAAATGAAGTCCCAGGAGTTGAAGGCACTGTTTGTTTCTGGGAGTCCTGTGGGTGTTGGAACGGCCGAGGCTCTGTAGCTGTAAGCGTGTGAAATGCCAGGGTCAAAACTGATGTATAATGCATATGTGAGAAGGATGGAGTTTCAGTGTGATGAATGGGAGGTGGGTCATAGAAGGGGGGGGGGGGGGGAAACATGCACAATGTGTGACATTGTAAAAGGTCAAGCATTGTCAGCCGATACCTGTTAGTAGAGAACGTGCCGCTCCACAGGTTTGAGATTAGCTGTCCTCAATGTGACAAAAAAAACGTGCTCACGAACATCAGGGATCCCCCATGGGATGTGTTGTCAAGACAAGCTCTTGTTGCCATGGAAACGGGGGAGCAACAGGAGCAAGTCCCGTCCATCCACTCCAGATCAAACTCAATGCACACTATTAGCTGTCACTAAAATGTATGATAAATTAGCAGCTGGTAACGATTGACTGAAGAATGTTTTGTTCCTTTAGAGCTGCAAAGTGGCCAGCAGCACCCCATGGAAGAGCTCCACTCGTATGCTGAAGGACAGCCCATCATTAAGGTGTTTATTTTTTATTATTACATAACATTAAAAGTGGGAATCTCATATTAATAGTCTTGTCATTTAGCATTCAGAATTTGAAAGTGTATTTATGCAAATGGTAAATGGAAAGTAGGGCTGCCTCGATTATGGGAAAAATCATAATCACGATTATTTTGGTCATAATTGTAATCCTGATTATTCAAACGATATACAGTTGAAGTCAAAATGATTAGCCCTCCTGTGAATTTTATTTTATTTTTTTAATAATATTTCCCAAATTATGTTTAACCGAGCAAGGAATTTTTTACAGTATTTCCTATAATATTTTTTCTTCTGGAGAAAGGCTTATTTGTTTTATTTTAGCTAGAATAAAAGCAGGTTTAAATATTTTGAAACCTATTTTAAGGTCAATATTATTAGCCTCCTTAAGCAATATATATTTTTGATTGTCTGCAGAAGAAACTACTGTTATACAATGACTTGCCTAATTACCCTAATTAAGCCTTTGATTCACACTTTACTCTGAACGCTTGTATATTGAAAACTATCTAGTAAAATATTATGTTCTGTCATCATAGCAAAGATAAAAGAAATCAGTTATTAGAAATGAGTTATTAAATCTGTTATGTTTAGAAATGTGTTGAAAAAAAAACAGAAATTGGGGGAAAAGGGTCATTAATAATTCAGGAGAGCTAATAATTCTGACTTCAACTCTATATATACACAGTTATTTTCCTCCCTGTAATAAGGTAAGGGGAATATACACAATAGAATAAAAATATGAAACAAACTGTGCTTTAAGCATTTTCACTGTAAGGAAAAAACTTTAATTATAGCTACAAAAGTCCTTCAGTAAAGAGCAGTGAACGATTTTCTCCTTTCGTTGTTTGATTAATGAAAAAAACAGTCGGCAGCAGGAATATTGCACGCTGTCACTTTAAGAGCAGTGTGTTCCTGTTTAATGGTTTCTCTTTCATGTCTTTTGATTCTCAACTCGTTTGTTTATTACACAAATGAAGGTTAGTATGAATAATCACTAAACACTGCGTTTTGACACCTATTTGACCATTAAATCGCTCACATTAAGATGACTTTAGATGTGTGTGCTCTGCTCGTCTCTGAGGCTGAGCGCGCACACACACAACAGCATGCAGTCTCATTCGCGCTTTTAAAAACATAAATGATGTGAATGTATCAATGAATGATGCGCATCCCGTGCTGCAAAAGTTAGATTACAGTACATGCTTTTAGTCATTTTCACGTGAAACTGAGCTTTACAGAGCAACAAATGTGTACAACTGGAAAGGGGGCGTATATGATGCAATAATTGTTTATCTCAATTAATGCTTTTTGAAAAATCGTTAGAAGCCAAAATCAAAATCAAAACCGAATTTTTGATTAATTGCACAGCCCTAATGGAAGGCACTATGATTTCTGTGATAAAGAAATTGCAAATAGAACAGTGACAACCAGTAAAAATAATAATAAACTTAAGTACTATTCAAACTTTTTCAAGCTTCAATTTAAATAAGTTTTAGAAGAACAGCCAAAAGACTGTCTACTATCAAACCCAGTAAAGGCTAGATAAACGGTCGGCCGGAAGCGCGATATGCACATCAATGTAGCAGCATTTATATATGACACTGTTTAACAATAATTAATATTTTTACAGTACTGTGATGGTAGGGGTTAGGGTGAGGGTAGGGGTTAAAAAATACAATTTATTGGGTAATTTAATAGATAGCATAAATAATACTCGGTACAACTGTTTTTACGTTACTGTATCAGTAGTTTTTGGTGGGGGTAGACGTTAATAAAATACAATAAACGGGAAATTTAATAAATAATTCTTGTTATTCGATCTAGCAACAACAATCAAGCCCCTTCCTTCTTTATTTTTTTCCTGGTTGCTTACGAATACATACGACTTATGACATTAGTTATGAAACATCATGTACGTAATATAATATCACAAATGAGCGAATCAAATGCTGTATCAAATAATAATAACTATATATCTCGATACAAATAATATAATATTGTAGAAAAATAATACACATTTCATCGTGCTCTTTATGGCTCTAACAATAAAGATACAGTAAAATGTACTTAATAACAATAAAATGACAGTAAAAAATAATATTAATAAGAAACACATTTGCATTTATTTTTTAATTTAGATTAGAATAAAACCGAATTCATGAAATCTTTTAATATAGTTGCTAAAATGTAATTGCTGTATTTTATATATTTAAATTGTATTTCTATAATTTTAAGTTGTTTTATAAATATAAGGTGTAAATGTTCTAATTACCAAAATGTAGTTTAACTTTAAAACAAGTCCAAAAATTTAAATAAAATTAAAATAATTAAAAAAGAATGAAAAACCTTTTAAATGATTTTTTGAGAATGAAAAAGATTTTTTAAAACACAAAATGAACTAAATAAAATAAATCCAGTAAAATGCTAACATTTATTATATATCAACAATTCCCATGAAGTTTGGCTCAAGATGAAAAAAATGTTTAACTTAAAGAATATATAATAAATAATGACAGAAATATAGATCTATTACTATTGCACAGTAAAATATGCTTAACAGCAAAATTAATAATAATGAGAACAATAAAAATCTATTTGTAAAAATTATACAAATTTTCTGGCATGGTTTAATTTAAATAGGAAGAAAATGGAATTTGCAGAGAGTTCGTAAAATGTAATTGCTGTATTTATTAAGGATTTAAAATAGTATTTATACCATTCTAAGTTGTAAAATCGTATACAGGGACTGTGGGAAACTACATAATTAATTTCATCATTTCAAATATTTAGACAAATTTGACTGACTTCCAATTGAATTGTCCAGAGAAAATGGCACTCAAAAGAAAAATAGATACAAAAATTTAATTCTAAATTAAAGAATAAGTTAAATACCCAAAAGAAATCTGTGATAATAAATAAAAAAAAAATGTAAAACTGATTTTGTAAAAGTAAAATTAAACCAGTAAAATGCTAACATTTATTGTATAACAACAAATGCCATGACATTTGGCTCAATATAAAAAAGTAACTTAAAGAAATAATGACAGAAATAGAGGCCTATTACTATTGCCCAGTAAAAAGTGCTTATTAACAATAAAACAATAATGATAACAATAAAATAGTCTTCATAATAAATATAGACATGTTCTTGCATGTTTTAATATAATTAGGAAGAAAAGGTAATTTTGGTGGTTCATTCCGCTGTGGTGACCCCTTATAAATAAGGGACTAAGCTGAAGAAAAATGTATGAATTAATGAATGACAAGGGAATTTTAATAGAGTTCTTAAAATTAGAGATGTCCCTAATTGTCGCTAGTGATGTTTTTTTGCCCGCGAGTCTGAGTCAGAGTCATTTGATTTTGAGTATCTACCAATACCGAAACCCGATCCGATACTTCTATAATACATAAAGAAAGAATAAAGAAGAGCAAAGAAACAGATCCCGGGTGTTCCTTATTTTTAATTTAATTCACCTTATTTTAACATTTAACAACTCTGTTAAAAAAAAGAGCTTTTTTGTGAGCACTTTTGTGAGGTAGCTTGAAATATCAAGTAATAAATAACAACAATTCTTCACTTTTGGACTTTAGTGCAACAGTACATATGAAATAAATCTAATATAAAAATAAATAGCACCTCAACTTAAATACCTGGCAGACAATCTCAAGTTTACATGTGTCACAGTTTGCTATGGCAATGTTGTCGTCATCAACTTTGTAATACCTCCAGAATGCAGACATACTCGCACTTTCTGCTTCAAGATGCTTCCGTGTTCTACTTTGCCTGCAAATAACCAATAGTGTCAACTGCAACAAAGTGATGTCATGCGTTGCTGTTTCTGTGTGAAGTCAAAAAAGAGGTCTAACTCTGTGCTACCGCATAACTATTGATGTGTTATAAAGTAATGAGTATATATACTGTACATATTTATATATATATAATGTAAATATTTGAGTCCTCATCGGGAGGTAACGTCCGATTCCGATCGATTCTGAAACTGCATGATCGAGCCCAATTTCCGATCACATGATCGGATCTGGACATCCCTACTTAAAATGTAATTGCTGTATTTATTATGGATTTCAAACAGATGTATATCATGATAAGTTGTAAAATTGTATACATGCACAACAGTATACTATATAATTAATTTCATGATAATTAGACAAGCTAGTCTGATTACCAATTGAATTAACCATTAAAATGAAGTCTAGAAAAATGGCACTCAAGAAGTAAAAAAGAAACAAAAATATAACTTCAAATAAAAAATAAATGAAATACCCAAAGGAAATCAGTGAAAAAAACCAAGCAGATTTCACTCAGCCCTTATACGTGGTAGTTGTTTCGCACCCTGAATGTGCAAGATCTGTTAAAAGTGTCTTGTTAGGTGCAATTTGCACCTGTGATTCACTTTGTTGCTTGCAAAAGTGATTTTTTTCTGAAGGGCTTTATTTGGTATGTTAAGCGGTGTTGTCTTGTCACGTTATTCAGGGTAACCATCAGCCCTGTAACGGCAGCGTGTCAGATAAAAGTGGCAGTGGCGGCTACGACATCGGAGAACTGGCTACATCTTCATTGCTGGGTGAGTTAAGAGCAAAGAGCTCATGTTAGACACCATCACACTGTGTCCTGTTTTAGCTATCGCTGACTATTATTCATCTGCATCAGAAGAGCGAGCAGTCAACCTTTATAGAAGCTTGCTAATGTAATTTCCCTCTGCCTGCATATCTCTCATTTATGAAGACTCTCTCTCTCTCTCTCTCTCTCTCTCTCTCTTTCTGTGTTTTTCTTACTCTAGTGCCTCTTTAGCCACCTGTTTTCTTTTCTGCCTTTTTATTTGAACATTTTTTTCTGGATTTCTCCAGACCCACTCTTCTCTGGAAGTTAATTACGCAGACTAATAATGTTTTATGGGTTTTAAGCTTTTCCTTAGAAATATTTTTGCTCATTTCAGTTTAATTACTTATGCAGTCGCCTGCTGATGAATATATATAATGAGCCAGAAAGAAGCACAAATGTCTCTGATCGACTGAAAGAAAGAAATTGTAGAAATCGACTTCTTGGGAGGAAATAAAACTGCTGTTAGAAAGATTAATTTATAAAACACATGTCATGGGAAATGCAAATCATTCAGTAATAGGTTTGTGAGGACTTGCAGGATAATTATTGTGTGAAATATGTTTTTCCACTTGTGCACTGGAAAGCCTGAAAAGGAGGTACTTAACATTCAGAAAATGATCATTTCTAACATCAGGATGAAGGGTTTTAATGTAAAAACTGAAGCATTTTTGATGTTGATATTATTTTTATTTATTATTAGTTTTATCTATATTGATCTTGCAATTAAATAGATTTAAGTAGCTGAACTAACTAACTAACTAACTGACTAACCTGGGGTGTGTTTCTAAAAACCATCGTTAGCAACTAAGGTCGCAAGTTCAGTCCTTACAAACATAGTTTGTTAATTTGTTGTTTCCCAAACCCATTGTTCCAACAAGCATTAGCAAACAGCATTGCAAACTTGTACGCTTGCAACTACACCTCTAGAGCTGTAGTTAAAAGCATAGTTCCTAGCTGCGTTCTATTCCCAGTTACCCCCAACCCCTCCCCGCTTCCCCTCATGCCCTATTCATTTAGAACATTCTAACATTTAAACTTGGAATGATGTAAAAAAAAACATTAAAGTCATCACTCTTAGGTGTAAGGTGCTTTCAAAGTATTTTTACAGTTCAGTTTTACCGATCTTCATATTGACAATTGCAATCCCTTCCTAGTGCACTTTGAAAACATTTATGCCATTTTGAATGCAGCCGTGGCTCAGGTGACCTATTTTTTAAAAGCGGAATTTACGTTACGTCTCAAAAGCTTGTGAAAACCAAAATTTATTTATATATATATATATATATATATATATATATATATATATATATATATATATATATATATATATATATATATATATTTATTTATTTATTTATTTATTTATGAGAAATGATATGGGCCTGTTGGTTAGAATATTTCTTCAGTGGTTTGAATGTGTAAAAGTAGACTTAGAAAAAATAAAATAAACAATATCCTTCTTAATAATAATAATTTAATAATAATAATAATTATGATTATCATTGTGAAGTAGGATTTTTTTTCTTTTCTTAAGAAATTGCCTACTGTGAATTACAACAATTGGCCTAAAGATTTATATGGTTTATATATGGAATTATGATATGTGTTAGCTACATGGTTTTTATGTTTTAGAATAGAATATGGCATATTCTCTATAATATTTGTAAAGGAAACATTGGCCCCATATGTGCTGTTTACATATATTTCAATTAATATGGAAAATGAGTGCATGTTTTTATCAAAACTAATATTGGATTTTTTTAAATGCGTGCGCGTGTAAACAATATAAATTGCAAAATTATGGGGGTTTTCTCTAAAGAAGTAGTTACTCAATCTCGTTTAGAGCATCATTATGGATGTTTTACGTTATAACTACTGTGGTTCAAATGATGGATCTGCGACAAAGCAGCTACAGGAACACTCGTCACTACATCATTCTGTTTTCCAAACGATGTATTGTACTATGTTCAGCCGCGAGTTACGTCGGTGTTTGGGAAACACACCCCAGATGGTTAAATGAGATGGTTTATATTAAACTCTTATTAAAAGTTCTATTAAATGATGTTTAGTTTTTATTTAAAACATATAGTTTAGTAATTCACATAAAATTGTAATCAGTTACAAAGATTGCCAGGAATAGAATAAGTGAATAAAACAAACAACATATGGTATGCCAGAATGAGAAACGGGATTGAAAAGGTCCACATCAAAATTTACATACGTTTATTAAGGAACATTTATGTGTAATTCATATGTTAAGAGATGTAAAACATTTATATGTAATGCATTTGTTAAAAACATAGTTTGTTGTAACAACTAGGATACCAAGCGTGATATGTGTTAAATTAATTTAGTTTTGAAGGACGGCCAAAAGACTGTCTACCATCAAGCACCTTTCTTCTTTGTCTTTTTTCCCAGTTGCTTACGCATACATATGACGTATGACATTAGTTATATGACACAATATGTACGTAATATAATATCACAAAATATGAAAACCAAATGCTGTATCAAATAACAATAACTATAGATCTCAATAAAAATAATATAATATTATAGAAAAATATTACACATTGTAATATTAGTGCTCTTTATGGCTCGAATTAGAGCTCTTTATGGCTCTGATAATAAAGATACAGTAAAATGTACTTAATAACAATAAAATTAATAAAATAAATTTTCTTTTTAAGAAACACATTGCCATATATATTTTTTTATTTGACAGGAATAGAACTGAATTTCACTTAATGAAGTTGCTAGAATGTGAATGCTATATTTTATTTATTTTAAATTGTATCTCTATCATTTTATTATAGTTGTTAAATTGTATAAATGCTGTATTAGGTGTTACTGTATGTGTACATTTAAGAAAACATGATTTATGATTTTCTTTGTTGTACACTGGGGCTGTGACAATGTCAGATTTTTTACTGCATTATTATCCTGACTAAAAAGGATATATATATAACAAAATAATGCTATTAATTGAATTTGTCTTTAATTATTTTTCTTTTGTCCAATAAATTGGATACAAAAATAAAATCTAATATTGTAAATCTTATAAAATATTGTATATTATATAGTATTGTATATAATATAATATTGTATATTATATAGTCTTATATAATAAATAAAATTTAATATTGTATTTGAAATAACTTACTTCCTTGAACTGATGTTTTTTTTCTGAATGATGTAGTAATAATATTATTTTACAAGATTCTTTGCATTGATAAAGGCTGTTACTTACCATTGCATAAATGATGCTTATGAATACTCCAGAGATGCTTGTAAAACACATTTTACAGTTGCTTGTTGAATCTATATACATTTCATCAGTCAAAACAATTATATTCAGCTTTAGTAATAGCTTTATCAATATACTAAGGTGATAAGTTATATTACTACCTTGTGTCTGGGTTGTAGACTTTCTCTATAAATGTACCCTCTGGCATTGGGTATAAATGAAACAAATTACATGTGAGAGTGTAGGGCTCCAAAATGGCACTATCGCTGGATTATTTATGTGTCATATTACAGTATGTGTATTATTTATTTTTAGATTGCCTCAGTTTATAGCTTGCTACATTTCATGCTGGGTTAGATTAGTGTTAAATAATATCTCACATATATAACATTTCCCAAAACAAAAGAAATGGTATTGATAAAATGATAAAAGTCACAGGGCACCAACACTAAAAATGCTGGGTTCCACACAATTCCTTCATGTTGACCAAAATTGTTAAATTAACTTAATCGTTTTTATACGTTTAAGTGGCTTGAACACAAAAAAACTTAGGAATTGTGTTGTTTCAACTCATTTTAAATACAAAGTTTGAACAAGCAGCAAAAGTCCTTTTTCGAGTGAATGCATTTAAAGTCCCTGCTTTCAGACACTAATCCTAAAAAGCAAATCCTAAAATTTTTTGAGGCCTTCACAGAAAATAATCTCTACTTCTCTTGTGTGATTCTTCCATTCTCCCTTTTCCCCCTTCTTGGCTTCACCTCTTCACCTCCTCTCTTTCTTTTCATTTCTTTTCATTTCATCAGATTTGCGCCCATGCTAATCCCTACGATCTCTTTAGGGCTGCTTGCCACTATTAAAGACCACATCACTAAGCCGACTGCGATGGCCCAGGGCCGCGTCGCCCATCTGATCGAGTGGAAGAGCTGGGGAGGAGAGACCACGTCTGGAGGAGGCTGGTGCGGCTGGAGTAGAGATGGTGGAGGATGGGGATCTACAGGAGCCACGCTGCAGGAGGATGAGCAGCTCTACTCCCACCTCACCGATGAAATTAAAGAGGCCCGATTTGCTGCGGGTGAGATTGTTTATGTACCTAAAGGCATGCTGTTATGCTTTTTACACTTTCAAGTCCTTTTTAACGTGTGATGTTGCTGGTTGAGCATTAAAAAGATCTGCAAAGTGACAAAGTTTACTCCCTGGGGCCTCTTACCACTTCTACCTGACAAAAGTCTTGACGCCTATCCAAGTTTTAGGAACAATAAATAATAACTTGACTCAATCATTTTGTACCAGAAGTGGCTTATATGAAAGGCAAAGGCCTATAGATTACGCTTATTTTACCAAAATAAAATATGATGCCTTGATTTTTAATGATTTAATTAGGACATTAGTAATGTCTGACTTTGCTTAGAAACAATGTACAGTATAATATATAAAGTCATGGTGCAGTGGAAAAAGAATTAATATAGTGTATGACTCCCATGAGCTTGGAGGACTGCATCCATACATCTCTGCAATGACTCAAATAACTTAGTAAAGTCATCTGGAATGGCAAAGAAATCGTTCTTGCAGGACTCCCAGAGTTCATCAAGATTCTTTGGATTCATCTTCAACGCCTCCTTCTTCATCTTACTCCAGACATGCTCACTAATGTTCATATCTGGTGACTGAGATGGCCAATCCTGGAACACCTTGACTATCTTTGCTTTCAGGAACTTTGATGTGCTGAAGTGTGAGCAGGAGTGCTATCCCACTGAAGAATTTGCCCTCTTCTGTGGTTTGGAATGTAATGGGCAGCACAAATGTCTTGATACCTCAGGCTGTTGATGTTGCCATCCACTTTGCAGATCTCTCGCACGCCCCCATACTGAATGTAACCCCAAACCATAAGTTTTCCTTCACCAAACTTGACTGATATCTGTGAAAATTTTGGGTCCATTCGGGTTCCAATTGGTCTTCTGCAGTATTTGTGATGATTGGGATGCAGTTCAACAGATGATTCATCAGAAAAATCTACCTTCTGCCATATTTCCAAATGGTCAACTAGAAGTCAAGGTATTATTAGTTGCTCTTAGAACTGGGATCAACGACAAGGCTTTTGTCAGGTAGTGTACTATAAATCAATATATCCCATTGGAACTATTCACAAAATTGTGAAGATTTTTGTTTCTTGTTTGTTGCTTTTTCAGAAATGGTACACCTACAGTAGTTAGATCTGAGCTTTAGATTAAGTGTCTAGAGTTGGTGAGCTTGCACAAAAGGTGGAAATCGGTGGTGCCATAGCACATAAACCTGTTTTGAACACCAGTGTAGACACCAAAAAAGAAGGTGCAAGGAAATTAATTGACAGGAAAGACAACAAACACAAGATTTGCTGTGTTTTCCAAATGGGATATATCAATCTGAGAATACACGTTATGTGAAAACCATCATGTCCGTCATATTAAAGTGTTGTTCCAAACCAACATACTCAAAACTGGCCACTTCAAAGGGCCCTTCTAAATCAAGGATTTCAATATAACTTCAGGCCACCATGATACTTTGCGAAAGGAAGTTGTTTGGTATCGAACGGTGTGTTCCATTCGGAAGGGCTCATCCTTGTGCCCTAATTCCTTCGAAACTGTCACTATGGAGTGTAAACCCTTCAAAGGCCCTGAAGTGTCCATCAGTTGTGTCCTTCAAAATCCCTTCATTCCAAAGGGTCCTTTGAAGTGCCCATTTTTGAGGACTTCAATAGGGCGGCCATGATGTTTTCAATCCAAAGTTCTCTTTGGAGGGCGATCTATCCAGTAAGGAATGCACCTCAAATATTGATTGTTTGTTATCTGTGGCGTCTGAGAACAGAGAGTGTTCTCATGAAAGTAAACTACAAAAACAACAAAAAGAAGTAATGTGGGACTCAATGGTAAGATTAACAATTTGTCAAGTCGTAACGAATCATTAACAATTAATAAGTCGTAAGCATTATAGACAGTTTGTTTCTGGTGTAGTAACAAAATATGAATTTGCTGTTGTATATTGTGCAAAGGATAAAGTTAAAGCCAAATGCAAAGAGACATATGCAAGTAAAAAAGGAGATGATTTTAGACTGTTGTAGTGGGCAGGTTGCCAAAAAATGGTCAGTACCACCTGTCATGCAGGCATGAATTTTGCATATGCAATCAGTAGTGTGAAAGCAGTTTGTCAATTCTTCTTGCTTTATTGCGTTTCACTCATTGTGAAAGAGCCTTTATTCTCTTTTTGAGCTCCCAAAAATGCCTTAATTATAGTCTCTTTTTTTGATTCAGGAATGAACATGTAAGCGAAACCTGAATTTAAATGATTTCCACCCAAGGAATGCTCTGGGTTGTGTTGTTTGTAGTGTGTTGTTTTATTTTAAATGCAAAATGACATTGTTTTTTTTTATGACAAATTTAGCAGTTGTTTACCCAGTGATGGGTTGCAGCTGTAAGGGCATCCGCTGCGTAAAACATATGCTGGATAAGTTGGTGGTTCATTCCGCTGTGGCGACCCCAGATTAATAAAGGGACTAAGCTGAAAAGAAAATGAATGAATGAGTGAATTTAGCAGCTGTAGTTGAGGTCAAAGGGCAGCATAGTGGCACAGTGGGTAGCACAATCACCTCACAGGAAGAAGGTCTCTGGCTCGAGCCCTAGCTGGGTCAGTTGGCATTTCTGTTTGGAGTTTGCATGTTCTCCCAGTGTTCACATGGGTTTCCTCCTGGTGCTCCGGTTTTCCCCACAAGTCCAAAAAACATGTGGTATAGGTCAATTGGGTAAGCACAATTGTCCATAATGTATGTGTGTGAATAAGAGTGTATGGGTTTTTCCCAGTGATGGGTTGCAGCTGGAAGGGCATCCGCTGCGTAAAACATATGCTGGATAAGTTGGCGGTTCATTCCGTTGTGGCGACCCCAGATTAATAAAGGCACTTAGCCTAAAATGAATGAATGAATGAATGAATGAATGAGTTGAGGTAAAAAAAATATGAATGACAGAAACATAAATTTCTAGACATATTTATAATGGCTTCATAACATTCATGTTTATGACGTATTTATGACAAGTTTTGTTGTCCTTGTAATGTTAAGTTGCCATGACAAAGACAAAAACAGGTTGCGGCATATTTGTTCATGTCAAGTCGTCATAACAAACTATGCCAATCTTTGCTTTTAAAATGTCATAACTGAGTGAATGACACTTAACGACAGTTGTTATAAGCATGCATGCCTCATTAACACCCCTTCAAGTAAAGTGTTACCTATTACTGTATACGCAATATTGTGTATATATAGCGATATTATGTGCAAACTGAAATGTAAACTGAGTATGTTGTTAAATAAATAACTGTATATATGTCTAGAAATAGTGTTGTTGTTCCACAATTATTTTAAGTGTTCATGAAACGGATTGCCTGAGGGAAGAAACTGTTCCTGTGCCTGGCTATTCTGATGCACAGTGCACTGTGGCCTTGACCAGACGGTAAAAGTTCAAAGAGGGAGTGTGCTTTATGTGAAGGGTCCAGAGTGATTTTGCCAGCCATTTTGCTCCCTGGATACAGTTCATGGAGAGTAGGGGTGGGTTGTGCCAGTGATTCACCCAGCAGTCCAAATTATCTCACAGTCTTCGGTGGTCAGATTTGGTAGCTGAGCAGAACCATACAGTTATTGAAGATGTAAATTAATTGCCATAAATCAAAAAACTCATCAAAAGATTAATCGATTATCAAAATAATCATAAGTTGCAGCCCTAGAAGAAAGTCTTAAAGAAAGTGTTAAATTTCAGCACTACATAAATATATAAATATGCTAATACCTCGCTTATTTTGTTGAATTCTTCTCACAAGTTCTGCCCTGCAGCAAAGTGTTATGAAGGACAAGAAGAGAGGCAGGATTTTTCCACACTAACAGCTCTGCTTGTGTGTCTCTTGGTGACATGTTGACGCTCTAGTCAGTACTATGACAACCAATGCAGGATATTGACTAGGTTGTCTGAACAAACAGGCCTGATTTTAGCACTTGGAAAATGACAGTTATTAGAAGTGGGCTTTTGGGCCAGTAAAAGCCACATAGCAACCACACTAGTAACCACGCATCCATTAATATTTTCTTCACTATTGCAAAAATGTCATTCATTTGAACTCATTAGCTGAATGATTGCTGTTTTTAACAGAAAGTCAGGTGTGAAATAAATCTTTGAGGATTACCCTGAATTTAAATGCTTCTGTATGATATTTCTTACAGGCAATTACATAATTATTTCCGCTACTCTGAGTATCTGTGAACTTTTTCTTCAGGTGTGGCAGAACAGTTTGCTTTGGCTGAGGCAGCGATGAACGCCTGGTCTGCACAGGATGTTGACAATCAAGCCACAAACAGCACAATCCCATTACAAGGTAATGACAACACTATCAGTATCCCCAAACTTACAATTCTCAGATGTGACCAAGGTTAAAAAAAATAAATTTGAGGGAAAATAAAAATGTACAATTTTTGAAGCATACTAAATAATTCATTCTTTTTGTTCTTTTTGTTTTATGGTTCAGTGCAAATCAGTTACAAATCTGCCTCCAAAATAGGCTTAAATGGACATTATCTTAGATAAAGAATTTTTCAAATTACATTTAGTGATGATCTTACCAGGCGTGTGGAGTATTATAACAATATGAAATAATTACATTATTTTCTTTGTCTATTTAATCACAGTTAATGTCATATTATTATGTACAGTGCATCCGTAAAGTATTCATAGCGCTTCTCTTTTTCCACGTTTGTTTATGTTACAGCCTTATTCCAAAATGGATTAAATTCATTTATTTCCTCAAAAATCTACACACAACACCCCATAATGACAATGTGAAAAAAGATTTTGTAAAATTGTTGCAGATTTATTAAAAATAAAAAACCTGATAAATCACATGTACATAAGTATTCACAGCCTTTGCTCAATACTTTGTTTATGCGCCTTTGGCAGCAATTAGATCATGAAGTCTTTTTGAATATGATGCCACAAGCTTGGCACACCTGTCTTTGGGAATTTTTGCCCTCTTTGCAGTACCTCTCAAGCTCTATCAGGTTGGATGGGAAGCCACGGTGTTCAGCCATTTTCAGATCTCTCCAGAGACGTTCAATAGGATTTAGGTCTGGGCTCTGGCTGGGCCACTCAAAGAGATCCACCGAGTTGTTGTGAAGCCACTCCTTTGATATTTTGGCGGTGTGCTTTGGGTCATTGTCCTGCTGGAAGATGAACCGTTGCCCCAGTCTGAGGTCAAGAGCACTCTGAAGCTGGTTTTAATTCAGGATGTCTCTGCACATTGCTGCATTCATCTTTCCCTCTATCCTGAGTAGTCTTCCAGTTCCTGCTGCTAAAAAACACCCCCACAGCATGATGCTGCCACCACCATGCTTCACTGTAGGGATGGTATTAGCCTGGTGATAAGCGGTGCCTGGTTTTCTCCAAACGTAACGCCTGGCATTCACTCCAAAGAGTTCAATATTAGTCTCATCAGACCAGTGAATTTTGGTGGAGTGGCTTCCGTCTGGCCACTCTATCATACAGGCCTGATTGGTGGATTGCTGCACAGATGGTTGTCCTTCTGTAAGATTCTCCGCTCTCCACAGAAGAACGCTGGAGCCTAGACAGAGTGACCATCGAGTTATTGATCACCTCCCTGACTAAGGCCCTTCTCCCCCGATCACTCAGCTTAGATGGCCGGCCAGCTCTAGGAAGAATCCTGGTGGTTCCAAACATCTTCCACTTAGGGATGATGGAGGCCACTGTGCTCATTGGAACTTTCAGAGTAGCAGAAATTTTTCTGTAACCTTCCCCAGCCTTGTGCCTGGAGACAATCCTGTCTCAGAGGTCTACAGACAATTTCTTTGTCTTCATGCTTGGTTTGTGCTTTGACATGCACTGTCAACCCTGGGACCTTATAAGGACAGGTGTATGCCTTTTCAAATCATGTCCAATCAACTGAATTGACCACATGTGAACTCCAATTAAGCTGCTGAAACATCTCAAGAATGATCAGTAGAAACAGAATGTACCTGAGCTCAATTTAGAGCTTCACCGCAAAGGCTGTGAATACTGATGTACATGTGATTTTTCAGCTTTTTTATTTTTAATAAATTTGCAACAATTTCAAAAAATCTATTTTCACATTGTCATTATGGGGTATTGTGTGTAGAATTTTGAGAAAATAAATGAATTTAATCCATTTTGGAGTAAGGCTGTAACATAAAAAAGTGGAAAAAGTGAAGCGTTTCACTGTATTTGCACTTAATAAAAATATGCATATAAATTTACTCTGTCTAGTATGGTTGCAGATGTAGAGTGTACTCTACAATATTTTTTAGTTGTACAGTAAAACTAGATTTTTAGATATATAGTGCATAAAAACTTCCCCAAACTAGTATTGTTTCTTACCTTTGATGTGGTTGTATGGTTTAATGATGTTCACTTTGTGCCATCTTTGATATCTCATTTACTTGCATTATATGCAGAAAGGTGGATGATTTTTCTTTTAAAAAGAATGATAATCTGAAAAAAGAAGTCCAGAGCCTAGTTTGAAAACACCTGGTCCAAAGGAAGGAATATACTTTTAAAGGTGCTGTATGTAAGTTTTTGACTCTTCTAAAGCATAAAATACCATAATATGTTTGCAGATGTTTAAGAAACATGCTAAGTGAACATTCTTGTTTATCTCAAAAACGATGCTGAAGTCAGATATTCTGTTCTGAAAATGTGTTTTCCGTGCCAGGACCGCTGTCTTTGTTTTGGTTATTTTAACTCGCCCACTGCCACTTAGCCAATTATATTTCAGCACTCCAGGTTGCCCTCATGGAAAATCTTTCCATTCATTCAGAAATGCTCTGAAAGCATGCGCCAGTGACCGAAATGCGACCTTCGGTGGACAGTGGCAGACTTCAAAATGAGACACAGATTCAGAGTTCCACATGAGATTATTAATTAGTGAATAATAATATAAATATTAGGAACGTAAACATTAGGTGAGCAGGTTACATTGTAACCCTGTGTCCTAACAACATGATACGTGACGAGATTTGCAGTGATAAGCAATTAGGCTGTTTGCACCAGATGAAACATGACAGATTTAAACACAGCCATTCAGAAGCACAGAATATGCACTTACTCATTAATGGTAAGGTTTAAAATCTAATTAACACATATTAAACCTCTTTAACATTATTAAATGTAGATGCTGAATCACTGATATGTGTTTCAAACGGTTTATTTTAGTTTCAAGATCTGAGGTAAACTATCTACTGCTGCTTTCAGTAGTATGACAGTAAATATCATGGCATTAAAACTTACATTATTAATAGCGTTACTGAATAAAGCACATGAGGTGTACCTGAGGTGATCATTGTCAGTTTTCTGTTGTTCGGCTGCAAGAAAAAGAAGCTATTTCTAATATATCAATTCAAGAAGTTGGTTAGAACAAAAAACACCTGTTATTATGGAAAATATTCTTTCTATCGCGTGCCGTTTGTTTTACTTGGAACACAATTTAAATCAGCCTTGTTGGTCGTCAATCTGGCAACATGTGCGTGTATTTTTTTAATCCAGGAATGCAATACCTATTTCAACCACTGGGTGTAAAACTTACATACTGCACCTGTAAGTGCTGAATTTTTGTATTTTGTGTTTTTTAACTGGTGCTTGTTTTTGTCCTGTGCTGTTGCATGTTTTTTTGCTTTCCTATTTAATAATACCATTTTTGTATACCTTTCTGACTAAATATTTTAATTATGCAATTTATTTAATTTGTATTGAGAAGATTATTCATATCATGATGAAACAACAATATTCTCTCAATGTTTTACCTATCCCCCCCCCCTTTTTTTTTTTTTTTGTTGGCCAGTTGCTTGTACTTTTACTTTCTATACTGTCTATACTTTTATTAAGTATCATTTTTGGAGTAATTTGTATACCATAGCATAACCTAAACCTACCATAAAGAACACTTTTTTGAAAAATATGAGTGTCCATAGATGATAAAGTATATTCATGCATCCATAAATGACAATAAAACAAGAATAATATGTTTATATGATTTCAGATGTAACCTTGCTGAAATAATCAACCTCTCTGGTTACTAGCATGTTAACTTTTGTATGTTAGCTATGTTTTAAACTATGCAGTTGTGAATTTAGAATATTTATACTGCTAAACACAAGACCAGCTCTAAACCAGCCTCAATTCTTATTGAACAAGATATCCATCATACTTTACTATATATTGTTATTATTTATATCATCCACATTCCCATCGCATGGGTCATTCTCAGGTCATTCTCAGCATCTGGTTCATCTCACTCTTGTTCCAGCTTACATAAAAACCCTGTTATCTCATTATGAACCCATGAGCATTAATAAGCACAGCATAATAACAATAATAATGGCCTGTTTAGCCAAGTGCAAAAACATTTTACTCTTGTACTAATGAGTCTTACAGTCGGGCGCATGAATAAATGACTGCAAAACAGAAATGAATGCATTCGAGCCCCGACGATGACTCACGGATCAGAGCTCTACATCTGTCTGGATTTAATGGCTTATTCATTTCCCTTCTTGAACATCGCCTTTTCATTTCTCACCCGCAATGATGCCGATGTGTTCACAGACGCAGAGGGCCTGTATCTCTCTCAGTTTCTGCTGGATGGAGGGAGTTTGGGCGTTCCTCAGCACCTGTACAGGATGCACATGGATGTTGATGACACCGGCTCTTTGGCGCCCCCTCAGTCTCATTCCCCCAGCCATTCTCACTCTCCGTCAGAAACGCAGCGTCCGCAGAGGATCTCGCCGTCGGTTGGATCTGTTCGACACGCTGACAGCATCTCCCTCTCGGAGGATGAGGTTTTTTATAACTGAAGTTTTGATGACACTGTGGACTGGGGTTTTGTCTATTGTTTGTGTACGCGGCTTGGGTTACGTCTGGGGCTATCGATTTACCATTCAAGTATGAGAAAGCTGTACTGTATAAAAACTTGTTGCTGGCTTAAATTTATATGTTATATATCAAATTAACTTAATGTAATGTAACGTACATTACATTAAACTAACTTAAAGGCACAGTACGTAAGATTTATTCATTAAAATATCCAAAACCCCCTAGAACATTGTTATATATTTTGCTGAGTTATGTAATTACATTATCCCAAATGTTTTTAGAAACATTTAAATCTAGAGAATTAAGCAATTTTAAGTAGCGAGTCTCTATGCTAGTGACATCATACACTCTCGATTTCCAGTTTGATTTAATAGAAAACAGCGAAAACACCAAAGACGCTTTACTATGTTGTGCATTTTTTTAGATTGCATAGAGTAGCATTATAACAGAACCCTAAAATGCAATTGTAGTATGATAAAACAGCACTGCTGCTTCTCCACGTGATAATGACTGGTAGAACCAGAAGCGGTTGACAATGGCACAATAAAAGCTCCGCTGCTTTCATGCTGTCACACTTGTCTGACTTGTCTCGTTTTTCAGCCTTAATGTCTGTGGACATCGTGATCATTTTTGCTTATGTTTATCGCTGATATTTAGCGCCTCATGATCAAATAAAGGGCGCCATTGAGCAAGATGCCATGCAAACAAACCAAAAAACAACTATTTTTTTTTGGTTTGACACTGCGTTAAAAATTAGTCGACCGATGAGATTAGTGCTTTAGTTTATGTGCCTTGAGCTGCTGCAGTTATAGTAAAACATGACTTGGTGGCACTGAAGCACAATATGGTCAAGCTGAGCACAAAGGAATTGCAGATCAAGTAAAATTCAGTGGTGATTTTAATTTCACTTGACTTTTTTTTATTACTTTTTTGTAACTTTTTGTGAAATGAAAATCAGGAAGGTGACAACTTTTTCTGTGAAAAAAGTGTCCGAAGTGATCATTTGGGCAGCACCACATTGTATATTGGAATATTTCTGTAGTTTTTTTAGGGATAGTGAAAGCATCAGGGGTGGATGACGTCAAACTCTGGGGGAGTTTTCTTCCATGTTTGGTGCATCTTCATTGTCGTTCTATCTGACATTCACAAGTTCACCTGCTCAACAATTGCGTCAACATTGTAAATGATTTTGGCGTTGCTGTCCTGAAGCGGGGGCCCGAGCTATCAAAACCCTAAGAGAGCTCGGACCTCCAATCCTTGAAGGAGGCTGAGGCTTGACTACTTATTATACACATGTGATAATTGATTGACCCACTTGACTGATCCGGCTCCTCTTAAACTTACCTTAGGAACTTCATTTATGGCGGCTGAGATCTTACAGTGTGACATGGGAGCCATGTCTGTGCAGACTGACATGCTACAATCCTTCAGTATAATAAAAAAAAAAATCGCAGAGTGTGAGCCAGCCTTTAGCCTATGCATGAACATGATTTCTGTAGGAGTCCTGTAAGATGTAATAAAAAAACTCTCATTAATCCACACTCAGTCACAACGTCATCAAACTACGCCTTTGTTGGTTGTGAAAACATGCTCTCTAGTGGCAGAAATTACATACTGTGCCTTTAAAACAGTGAAGTCCCTAAATAGCCATGATAACATTTTTGTGCTACTTAAACTTACTAAAATCAGTTATAAATAATATATATATATATATTTAAGTAATTGAATGTAATATATAGTTAATAAGTAGTTAACTATATAATAAGTAATGGAAGATATGTTTTAAGTCAGTTTAATGTAATTTAAGTTAAAATGACTTTAAAAGTTAATTTGATTCAACTTAAAAACAATTTAAGGCAGCAACATATTTTTACAGTGAACAGATGAGCCTTTTCAGCAAGCAGGAATCGTTGTACATGCAGACTTGTTAATTCTGTGTTACACTGCCTTTTTTTGCAAATGAAAACTTCTCCATTTGCAGATATAATGGTGGAGCTTGGATTGCAAGTTGGGTTAATGACTTTTTGAAAAAGGTGAAAGGTCATTCTGCATCAGTGGGTCTGAAATTCTTCATGGGGTGATGTGATGGTGATGCTCTTTCACCTCCAGCTGAGTGTTTGTGGATGTTTGCAGCAGCCTTTCACCCTCCAAAAGAAGCGGAGGCCTATTAGCACTATAGACTGCAGAAGAAAGAGCCAAAATAAAGCACGCTTTCATCTGCACAGACATTTTTCCGGGTGCATTTCCACTAAGATGTGGTTGGTTCAATGGGGCGACGCAGTTGAATAGGACCTCTTTGTGAGAACTCCTTGAGCAAAGCCAGCACCATTATTTAGGACAGTGAGATTTTAAAGATTTTTCATATTGTTAAATGTTTCCATGGAGATTTTTGAATGTATAACATCACACTACTGAGTGTTCTTAAGGCTGAAGTGTGTCATTTATTATTTACTAGCCTCACCAAGAAAGAACTGCAGATTATTGACTGTTTTAAACTGTTTTTAACAGTGTCTCACCATCTGCAATTGGCTCCATACTTGTGTTTGAATGAGCCAGTTTTGATGGTCAGAATGATCTCAGAACATCAATGTGTTTAGTGGGTTAATGGTTCTTAATATCAATTAATATTATTTAATTGAATCTTTAATTATTTAAATAAATATGTAATTATACCTAATATATACTTACAGCATGGTGGCTCAGTGGTTAGCACTGTCGCCTCACAGCAAGAAGGTCACTGGTTCGAGTCCCGGCTGGGCCAGTTGGCATTTCTGTGTGGAGTTTGTTCCACGCGAACATGTTCTCCCCATGTTAGCGTGGGTTTCCTCCGGGTGCTCTGGTTTCCCCCACAGTTCAAAGACATGCGCTATAGGTGAATTGGTTAAACAAAATTGGTCATAGTGTATGAGTGTGTGTGTGAATGGGTGTGTATGGGTGTTTCCCACTACTGGGTTGCGCCTGGAAAGGCATCCGTTGTAAAACATATGCTGGAATAGTTGGTGGTTCATTCCGCTGTGGTGACCCCTGATAAATAAGGCACTAAGCTGAAGGAAAATGAATGATTAAATTGAAAATGGTAAATAAATTAAGGCTTACTTAATGTAAAACTGGGGTTTTAATAATATACACACATACACACATATTGACTAGTTGGGCTCTTTTGGTTTAATGAATATTTTTTATTAATTAGCTGTATATGTTTTCTGTGTTCGTTTAAAACTTTATATACATTTTTAGTAATTTTGTTGTGCTTTTGTAATTATTTTAAATAGACATTATAGACAATATTATTATAAACATTTTTATTATTATAATTTTAGACCAATTAGTTTATACACTTTTAAAAAAAAGAATATTTTAATAATACACATTTATTTTCGTTATTAAAATTATTTTTGTTTCAAGTTGAATAAAAAACATTAAAAGACAAAAATTGTTCAAATTGATTCATAAAAATATTCAGATAATTTTAACCGTATTAATCAATTTATTCCTATTATTATTTTTCATATTATTATTGTTATTTTTTATTATTATCATCTCATGTTCATATACAGTGCTCAGCATATATAAGTACACCCCTAACAAATATATCTATCTTTTAAATTCAGATTTTTAATAGGAAGCTATACAATATTATATTTGTGCATATACATTAGATTAGTCAGTACTGAAGCCAAATCTGGAGCTTATCTAACAAAATAACTTACCATAAAGATTCAAAAGCAATCTAGTACAGCCAAATGTATTTGTTATAGAAAAATATTAAATACACATTTAAAAAAAGAAGGAAAATCAAGAAAAAAAAAGAAAAATTTAGTTGAAATTTTGTAGTTTGTAATTTTTATTTTGCAATATTTTGCTTGAATTTAACAGTATTATCATTCAATTTCGAAATATGTTTGCTGACTAAAATATAATTTTCATGAATAATTCTGTTTAATAAATCTGTTTTGTTTAAATGCACCAAAATAAATTGCCTATATTCACTGAGTAATGGATAAAAATATTCATTTTCAAAATGGGCTGTACTCTATTATCCTGAGCACTATACGTACTATTATTAGTATTATTCATCTGCAGAGTTTAAATGAAAAACGACACACTTCAGCTTAAAAGATTTGGTCACAGTTGCATTTATAAATCACGTATGTTTATAAAATCTAAAAAAAAAAGTGTTACCTCAGCTGCCTTTATATTGTGTTAGTTATTGTCAACATTTTGTGCAGTTCTTTGTACGTGTAAATTATGATTTAATCTAAAAAAGATCTCTAATCTCTATTGCTGCAGAATTCGCTTGCTAACAAGAAAATTCCTATGTGTTTTTGCAAGTGTCTGAAACAAAAGAGCGAGAGCTGGAATAACAATCGTCTGCCTTTTCTCCGTAATTAACCACATTCACACTCCACTGACAAAGAAAGCTGTTGGAAAGAGAGAGATAGAGAATGAGGGATGAGGTGGAAGAGGGGATTATAGTTAATGCATATAACTAAAATAACCCTGCTTACTTGTAGTAATTCAATGGTTTATTATAAATTAGCATAATATTAAATTGACTCACTCATGTTTTGCTAATACAAAAGTATCGTAAATTATTATTCATGTTAATGAAAATATTCAGATTTTTACAAAAGAATATGATATATGAGCTATAAAAGACATTTAATTTTCAATGTATTTATTATATTCATATTTTTTATTATTTAATTTTTTTATTCATTTAAAGCAGTTAATTGGTTTATTAATATTTATCTTAATAAATAAATTGACTGTATACATATACAAAAGATATTATATATATATATATATATATATATATATCAATATCAAGTTACTGTTTCTTAGTTTACAGTGACGTTTCATCTTTTATAATGTAATATAATAAGAAATAAGAACTAATTTAAATGTAAACAAATGATTGATAATAATGCATAAAATGTATGGATTATGAGATATGAGCTATAATAAATTTATTTCAAGTACCTTTTTTAAAAACTATCTTAATATCAAATTGACCTAAGACATACATTTAGTATTTGAATTTACAGATCATGCCCTGGCGCATGGTCCAACATGGTTGTGCTTATTCTCTTAATGAGTTATGGGTGTGTTTTGAGCATATCGTGCATTAAACCAATCAGAGTCTCATCTCTCATTTTTGGTCTTGCCATGGCGCATTTGCTATTTACATGGCAGACTTTGTAAGAGGAAAAACTGAATGCTTCACTAGTGAAAAACAGTTAAACAAACCATAAAGAACAAGCCTCCTCCATTCAGCCTCTTTACTTTCTCTTTATTTTACTTTACTCCTTTACTTTCATGGATAAGGAAACGGTGTTGTACGCACTCAACTGAAGACATCCATTAGCCTACATATTTAATTTCAGTTGTTAAGCGCTTTTGAAAGATTTATTTCAAAACTATTTATCAATTCAGTTCTAATTTCCATCAAACAAATAAATGAATAGTAACAAAGTTATATCCAAACACACATCCTATTCTTATGCCCCATATGGTGATGCATACGTCTCCCAAATCTAAGCTTGTTTTTATTAAAACAAATATAAATATGCATATAATAAAAAATAATGATAATAATAATAACATTATACAAATTCAGATAATCATGAATGAACTGAAAAAAGGCATGGAGACATGAAGAAGGCATGGAGGTAATGGTTTTTATATTTATGTCGAAAATAATAATTTTTGTAAAATTTTAAACCTTTAAATTTTTCATATTTAAAAATATTTGTGTATTGCTGTACATCCTGTGTGTATTAAGCAATGTGAAAGTGTTTTAGACCTGCATAGGCGCATAACTTATGTGCTCTGCGCTGGACAATAGACCTGCTTTTAGATGGTCAATGGCGCTGTCCATTTTAGTTTCTCAAAATAGCAACGCACCAACAATGCGCCTTAACACACCTCCTTTCTAGACCGGAACACCCATGAGTCCACAAAGTGGCGCAAATGGATTTGGTATTTAAACAACGTGGCACTAAAAGTGAAAATTAGGGTTGCGCTGGTCTGAAAATAGCAACAAATTGTGCCAAACATGTCTTGCGCCTTATTGCGCCGGGTGTATGACAGGGCCCTAAATTTATATTGAAACAAAATATTAATATTATATTATTCCCTTATAAATATTTATTCATACAAATATTCAGATCATAAACCACCAGCCTTTTCTCCGCAATTAACCCCATTCACAGTCCAGTGACAAAGAAAGCTGATGGAAAGAGAGAGATAGAGAGCGAGGGATGAGGTGGAAGAGGGGATTAGAGTAGATGCAGAGGTGCTAGGAGGTGCAGTGGTCAAGTGTTATCAAGCTCCAGGCTCTTTTAATAGAAGTTTACACAGTGTGATCCTTTTCTGTGTGTGTGTCAGATAATGTGCTCCAGGCGAGAGTTTGAAGGAGCGTTTAATTGTAGAGATAGAGGCTCTGTGCTGCTGAGCAGAATTCAAATTGTGTTTGCAACTGGATTTCAATTTCATCACAATATATTAGGGAACAATACAGGCAGAATTTGAATGCCTTCTTGCTAAACCTTTTCTTTGAAAAATCAAAGAATAATGAGAGAAGAAAAATGGAATTGGGATGGTTGAGAAATCAAACAAAGGTTGTTTATTACTGAAGCCTTTGTTCTGCTTTTTTCTTCCAGCGCGAGCCTCATAAAAGCTAACAAGCTGTATGAGGTTATGAACCCATTTCTCATTTCATTCGAGCTCTAGACATGTACATGGTATTATAGAGGTTCAGCTTTCAGCAACATTAAGGCCCGAAATGTCCACCTTTTACTTTTATCTGGTCCAAAATTGCATGACTGTTCCAGAATATCAAATCCATTTACTGAGAATTGGTAAAAAAGCACAATCTGTAGAAAACGTAGCAATAAAAGACATTTGCTTTGATTCAAATCCAGAGAAATATTGATTGCTGTACTATTATGGTACAGATTTAAAAAGCAACAATAGCAGGGCAAAATATGCATACGCAAATACATTTAGTGCAGAATGGTGTTTTTGAGGTAGATCTTATAGCATTTTAAAGATGGTGTTACAGTTCTTCTATATTTAGTGGGTATCAGTTTGGTTTTTTGCATGTTTTTAGCAACACAATTCTAATGGCAATTCGTAACTTTTGGATTTAGTGGCTAATTCGTACAATTTAGTATGATTTGCTCATCCCCCAATGACGGTTGGGTTTAGGGGTGGGGTTGGGTGCCACACCTCCTTTTTAAAATCATACGACTGAACTTTGTACGAATTAGCCACTAAACTGACAAAACGTAAAATATTTACGTTTTCTCATGAGAGTTTTTAGAGATGGCGAGATCAAATATTAATGGATTATTATAATTAATGGCAAAATTAATGCTTAGAAATGTAAAACTACAGGCTCTTTTCAGCAAAGGATAGAAATAACTGACTTTTTTTGATCAAACCAATGAAATGCAGCTAAAGCTATTTTGCCACCTGTACAAATTGCAAATGTGTCCAGTTAATGTTTTTTTTCTTCTTGAGCAAATCTACTTTTAGCTAAACATTTTAGAAAGCGCTAAAATGTCATTCAGCTTAAGATAAGGATATACCAGCCTGATCTCACGAGAAAACGTAAGTATTTTACGTTTTGACAGTTTAGTGGCTAATTCGTACGAATTCAGTCGTACGAAATTGTACGATTTTAAAAAGGAGGCGTGGCACCTAACCCCACCCCTAAACCCAACCGTCATTGGCGGATGAGCAAATCGTACTAAATTGTACGAATTAGATCGTACAAATTCGTACGAATTAGCCACTAAATCAAAAAGTTACGAATTGCCATGAGATTGTGTTGGATATACATGTACGCTACAATGAGTTAGCATTGAATTACCAGAGATGATCCAAATGCAGCTTTAAGCTTTATTTTAATTTGAAAAAAGAGAATAATCCACAAGAAAACCAATACATCAGCAAAATAACATTAGAGAAAGTACTGAACAAACAGAGAGAACTGAATAGGCTGGCAGATGAGATAAAAACTAGAAACAGGTGTGCTACATCATCAGTAACTATGAAAACAAATGGAACACAGAAAACAGAATAATATCGTAAAACAAGATAATAAAAACTACAGTTATGTCCCAAATGACACATTATACTTTACGCACTTATACATAAACTGTGTAATGTATGTTTAGTGTCATCTCAAACGGCACACTATAATTTTTTACTAAACAGAAATTCAAACTGTCTCCCCGTTAACGTTTACCTTTTGCCAAATTAATAAAATAAAAGATCAATCTATCAAAAAGTACAACCACATTCACCATCAGGAGGCACATAAACATCTATGTTGGAAAATTTTTCACAATTTCAAAATAAATAAAGCAATACAAACCACAGCACCTGATGTAGTTTCTACGTGAGCAAAGCTGCAACTGTTGAGTGCATGAAGTGTTCAACATTACACACTTCTTTTATTGGTTGAATAAGTATTATCACATCCTGGTATTTAAAGTGCACTTATTGTTTCTAGAATTTTCAGAATGAATGCACTACTTACTATTTATACTACAAAATGGTGTAAAATAGTGCACAAGTATGCAATTTGAAATGCACATTAAGTTTGTTAAATAGCACATATGTGTGAAAAAATGATTATGAGGGCATGTCATGGACAATTGACATAACCATTCACAATTCTGATTTTAAATTCTGGCTGTTTCAAAATGTTAGATATTTTTTCAGTTAACAACTGTTCAGGAATTGTGTTCTGGTTGTGTTTTTGCTATATTTCTTTTTAAAAAGACAAATACATGTCCTTCAAACGACTTTCTCTTACCTATTATCAAATGAAAAAGCAATTATTTCTTTATCATTTCATTATGAATAATTATTCACTGACTGACCTTCACATAATGATCCAAGTAAAATCATGAGTAGATCAAAATGACAAGCGCAAATTGATGCACCCTTTATGCATCAGACCTCCTTTGCCATCTCTTCAATTACTTTCTTCATCTGGAAGATAAATCAGATTTTGTAATCAAATGTAATGTATGAAATGCGTACAGTCGACATGAGCTCTGTATTCATCAGTATTTGATTGGTGTATAGATGTGTGTGTGTGTGTGTGTGGATGTGTTTATGTTTGTTCTTGCAGGCTGCTCTTGTCACCTCTTTCCATGTGATGACGCCACACAGTCGCCCACTCTCTGTTATAAACAGACGCTGCTCACCCGTGACGCTCATGATGCAATGAGCCTGACAGAACACACACACACAAGCACTCATCATGTCGAGGCACACCGGAACAAAACATGGAGATAATGTGAAGGAAACATAATAGTGGTAAGCTGATTCTCTTTGCACACCTGCTTTACTGTGCTGTCAGGAGTCAGATGAAGACGCACAGGCTGAACACAACACACTTCTTCAAGCTGTTTACATGAATCCTACAAGAATAAGTAAAGATTTAGTGATGGCGAGAAGCTTCCCATCAGGTGTAACTTTCTGAGCTAAATCCATTAAATATACTCAAATTAATTCAAATAATGTTTTAGTAAATGTTCAAATTAACATTAACGAGGCCATATCTGTCGTTGAGACTTCCTTGTTATTAGCGACACCAGTGGTCATTGAGTAAACTGCATTTGTTTCATGCAAGTGGATGCTTAAAGAAATAGTTCACCCAAAAATGAGAATTACCCCATAATTTACCCACCCTCAAGACATCTTTGTTGTGTATGATTGATGTATATTTTTTTCTTTAAGACGAACACAACCGAAGTTGTATTCCTAATTGTGTACTGGCTCTTTTGTGCTGTTTTAAGAGTTCACACTTAGCTGATGATTGATAATAAAATGTGTTTGGCATGCTGTCCCGGGAGAGAGCCCTGAGCTCACAAGATCCTTGAGCCCGGGGCTTCCTCCTGTTTGCAGGGTGAAAGGGGAGTTTGAGCTCAGGTAGTTCTCGAGAACTACCCTGCTTATTATGGCTAATAAGTAGGGCCAAAAGGAATCTGCGGACATTTTTTGCTATTTCTGTGCAGAATTTTGTTAAAAATCTGCGGATTTATGTGGAATGATTTTTAGAATTAAAACCTTAATATATTAACTAAAAAGTAATACCTTTTTAACTTGTATTTAATGTTTACAATGCAAATTCAATTAGATCCACTTTATCTTCAATATAATATATCTACTAAAAGACATAAAATATTACATTACAAGCTGTATTGTAAATAAATTATAAGAACATTTTCATATAAATCAAAAATATTACTGAAATAAATTTAAAAACTGAATAAATATAAAGTTAAACACATTTACACAAGTAAATAAACAGGTTCAATGATAGACTAAAAATCTGCGGAAATCTGCCAATTCTGCGTGTGCAGATTCCGTGTGGACCTACTGATGAGTTAGGAATTGCTATGAGAGACAGCTGACTAAGAGTTCCTCCATGATGCCACTTTGGATTAGTCAATTTACTTATGTTGCATGTCTTTGGATGGTGGAAGAAAACCGGGGAGCCCGGGGGAAACCCGCATGAGCACAGAAACGTGACTGGCCTGGTAAGGTCTTGAACCAGTGGCATTCTTGCTGTGAGGCAACAGTGCTAACTACTAGGCACTGTGCCGCCCTATCTAATAAAAGGAAGGAGGAGTAGGGGAGGAATGGGGGATTCTTCAAGACGAAGATGACTAAGCTGAAAAACTCTGGTTATTTATAGTGAGCTAGGATTAATCTGATTGGTGCATCATGTGTTAGCTGATGTGTGACCAGCCATGATCAATCATAAGCATGTGATCCTCTCGATATTAGTTTATAAATAAACCGCACTTAATAGTGTTGGGTAGCATTTAAGCTTTCAAAATAGCATACATCCATCATAAAACTTCTAATAGATCCTTATGAAGCAAATTGATGTGTTTTTGTAAGAAAAAATATTTAAAATTTAAAAATTAAAGACTCAGATCACTCACTTCCATGCTGCCGAATGCACATTGGGGACAACTTTCACTGACTTGAAAGTATGACACATGATGTAATACAATCGTAAAGCTTTGGGAACAGATGTGGCATTGTAATAGTAATATACTGTATATGATTATGCACTAATGCCAAGCAAACTAGTTTTCTTGTTCTACGTCATCTTCTGTGGTAATCAAACTATGGTAAGTGGTTCCTGCTTGTCCTACGAATGTGTTACGTCGAGTAGGATGAAGTTGTTGAGAATACACATTTGGCTGCCACTGGAAATCAGTGATTTGAGTTTATAGTTAAACGCATCTATCCTGGCCGTTGTAATTGTTTTATTTTGTTAACTGAGGGATGCTGCTAGCTATTTTGTGGTCTATGAACAGGTCCCCCCTGCCAGCAGTGTTAATGCTAATAGTGCAGATCTCCTGTGTGAACTAGAAGGACATTGTGACCATTTAAGCACGTCTCACTGCATTACAGTTTTGTGAAGAACTACTAATGGACCATTCTAAAGTTGAAATTGATCATTATTATTTTATTCCCCTTATGTTGTTCTAAACATACAGTTGAAGTCAGAATTATTAGCCCCCATTTTAATTTTTATTTTTTTTTCCTTCCCCAAATTGTGTTTAACAGAGTAAGGACATTTTCACAGTATGTCTGATAATATTTTTTCTTCTGGAGAAAGTCTTGTTTGTTTTATTTTGGCTGTTTTATTTTGGCTAATTTTTTAAAACCCATTTTAAGGTCAAAATTATTAGCCCCTTTAAGCTGTATATATTTTTTATAGTCTACAGAACAAACCATCGTTATACAATAACTTACCTAATTACCCTAACCTGCCTAGTTAACCTAATTAAGCCTTTAAATGTCACTTTAAGCTGTATGGAAGTGTCTTGAAAAGTATCTAGTAAAATATTATTTACTGTCATCATGGCAAAGATAAAATAAATCAGTTATTAGAAATTAGTTATTAAAACTATTATGTTTAGATATGTGTTGAAGAAATCTTCTCTCTGTTAAACAGAAATTGGGGAAAAAAATAAACAGGAGGGCTAATAATTTAGGGGGCTAAAAATTCTGACTTCATCTGTATATTACTTCAATATAATCAGAAATAAAGCACAACCATCATATGCACAGCCAGTCATATTAGTTTTATAAGTTAATGAGTGCTGATGTCTAAAAATGTTTGGAGAACATAAGTTAAGAGTACAAGATTAAAATTAAATAAATTCAATTATATGTAATATAATTAATATTCATATTTTTATATTAAATCTTTTTAGTTAAATATTCTAATAATTACCAATATTAATACTTTTTTTTAAAGATTCAAATAAATACATCACCTTAACTTTAGGGTCATTGGCATCCAAAAACTTTTGTCTAGAGCATGTTTACATTAAAAAATCTAAACACAAATAATTTAGTTAACCATACAATGAAAAATACTTCTAAGGCATTTCTTTAGTCTTCTAATGTTACTTTCAACATTTACTAAACAATTATTCAAAGATTGTGTTTTATAACCTCATCTGGCCCCAAATTTAATACATTTTTAGGAAACCAAGCAGGACAAAATGGCTTGCTGGTACCATTTAAAAAACCCTGGCTGCGAATCCAGCCTCTGAATTAAAATCCTTCCATTTTCATTTCATTATTATCCATTATGCTTTCAGTAACTTTGCACAATTCTTGTTATGACTCAGCACATTATGAGCTCAATTACCTCATTTCTGTGCTCAAGCAGACACTCACGCAGCTGCGATCTGTTGATTGTGCCCAGGAGAACAGAGGAGTCTGGGAGACAAGAGAAAAAGTAAATGACATTCTCAAAGCACCAGCCTCATTTTCTTCAACAGCACCATGGCTGTACTGTTCTGTGCTGAAACATTCTCTGCACTTTTGCTCATCAACACCCAGTCATTTGGCCTTTGGCTCTTATCGACACAAATTGCCCTGGCTTTCAATCTCTGCGCCGTGGAGCACCGAGGTGTTAAAGTGAAGAGCAGAGATTGTGTGCTTGAGCTGCTGATATTAGTTAGTCTCACCGCGTGACTCCACCACAGGTAGTTCAGAGTCTGTGCTGTCCTTTAGGATGTGCTGAACACTTATCAGTGTCTCGCTCCTTTCCAGAACAGCTCCTGCTGGGATCACAAACTGCTTGATCTGAACATCGGCCAACCTGCGGGAGAGCATTCATGAGCAAAACAATTTACTATCTGGCAGGTGGATCACGATTTAACTTTCTCTCTATCCACTTTAATATCTGTTGTTGCCATTAACGTTTTATTATCACATTCAACAAAGCTGAATAATTGTGAATTTGTGTAATAATACTGGAAAAAAACTTATTCATAAATTATTTATAAATCATATTCATAAAATATTGTTGTTAACATGCTCTATTTTGTTTTGGAATACACAGTAATGTAGCCATTATTTTCTCATAGTGCTGAACTGCATTAAACTGCTCTGGTCATGTGATAGTTGGCACAAATTTGAGAAACTTTGTTTTTTGCAGGAAATGCACTAAAACACCTTTTGAGAGCATTAAAAAAATATATTTTATTTGCAGAAACATCACTTGCCCCATTATACTGATTTGTAGATTCATTTTACCTTATTTCAGGACATTTCCCCCCTTATTAAATGTTTTCTTTTATGCCAGATACTTAAATTTGAACAATTAGCTTCTTTGGTTAGTTAGAATATTGTAAACTCTTACCAATAACCAAAATGTTTATAATTTTAAATTAAATGTACATAGGTGTACAATATTATGACATAGCTAGCTATTGTTGAATATCAACGTTGATTTATAGAATCAATCTTTTAACAGAGTGCATTTGTTTGCACCTTTATCTTGAATTTGTTGGCCATGTTTATTAATTTTTAGAAAGTACAGCCTTTCAATAGGCTACTTTAAAAAATATATATAGTGGCATCACCCTCACTATACATTGGGGCTGCACAATATATCATTTCAACATCGATATTGCAATGTGTGCATTCGCAATATTCACATCGCAGGATATGCAATGTTGCTTTGTAGTTGATCAGCACCACAGTTGAGAATGCATGAGAATTGTGGAGAAACTCCAAAGTTTATAAACAAAAGTTTATCATTTGCATGTGTTTAAAAGGTTTTAAATGTTTTCATTTGCATTTCAAGAAAGACTGACGCATTCGGGCATAAAATGTTTAAAATGTTTGTAACTTAAACAATAATTCTACTAAACTATAATACAATGAAGTCTATACATTGTTATTTTACATTACATATGATTATTGGATTTCTGAATACTGTTTGACACTCCAGAAAACCATAACACTGTTTGTTTGTTTTTTTCTTAGCTCTATTGTATTTATTTTTACTTGCAATTTGTTTATTTTTTATTCATGATTCATTCCCCTACAAAGTCACCATAATCAGTCTAAATCCAAGATTTATTTCCTAAATAGTGCCATTAAATCATCTGAAAATGCCTTCATATCGCAATACATGTCGCCAGGGGCGGATTTAACCAATAAGCGAGGTAAGCGGCCACTTAGGGCCCCAGGACAGCTGGCCCCCCCCCCCAATAAATATCTAGAAGTATAAATTATACCTATAAACTATAAATAACATCGTTTTCTATCATATTTTTAAAAGTGAGAGTCAAACAAATACTTTTTTTTACATAATTAAATATTATTAAATATACAATAAAATATAATATTATTATAACATAAGGTTACGTAAAGCAGTCCAGCGAAATTATATAAAATATATTATTATTTTTAGTTGTAAATTCATTTTAAGACATCTAATTATTTACAATGTAAAGCTTGTAAATCTAAAGAAAACAAGATTGAGTGATATAAAAAAAAAAAACATCAAAATAAATAAAAATTAAGTAAAAGTAGGGTGCATTTTAGGACTTGGGAACCCATGGCGAGTTGCCTAGGGCCCCAAATCACTAAATCCGCCCCTGCATATCGCAGAAAAACTAAATATCGTGCAGCCCTAGCGTTAAACCGTTTCAATAACGAACATAAAACATAGCCTATGTTTAACTTTTATTTCAAACCATTGCACCAATGTCTCCCCTCAGAATCCTGAATGGCAGAAAGTGCCTCAAGAAAATGTAACCTCAAGAAAAATGCCGTTTAATTTCCACCAGTGCCTAAAGGCAAATGATTGATCGACACTTTACTCACTTCGGACATGCGCGGATGAGAGACGGCAGGTGCGGCAGCCGTTTAATAAGCGATATGCCATCATAGAAAGACGGCCTGTGTTTAGCCCGAGCCACGGCATTGGACACCAGCGTCGCCACCAGAGCGGGAACAGCGTAGGAACACTGACCGGTCATCTCCACCGCCAACAGGGCAGGAGACAGTGTGTGTGTCACGGCCCCGGAGAAAGCAGCTGCTCCTGAAAACACACACAGGTTGGTTTTTGAGATTTATGATGACTCTCCATATGCGTAATGTATGTTATACTGTAAAAAACACTTATATATGGCCCTACCCTACCCCTTAACCGGAAATCCAAATTTTTTATGTGAAAACCCGTTAACTATGAGTTTAACCGTTATAAAATACGAGGACACAAAACAAAACACCTCAACATTGTAATGTCATTTCATAAATTTGTGTTTCGTATATCACACACAAACACACCAGCGGAAAATATGGGTCCATCAATACACGAGTCAGATCTTATCGCCTCTGTGAGCCTGCAGGATTGATAATCTCTCTTCAGAAAGTTGACAGGGTAATAAGTTTGTTTACCTGCTAAAGCGTAGCCGCCTGGGTTTATCATGCTCTTCCCTGATGAGATTCCACCTGAGAGCAGATAGAAAGATCCCTCGCCGATAAAACGACCCACTGCTGCACCTGAATAACACACAGCCTATTGGTTTAGTTTTTTTAAAGATTGAAATGGATACATTGGAATATATTGTTAACTGGATTTTGTCACCTACAGTTTGAAATAGGCCTAGGCTATAGCACAACAAAATATTTTATTTAATTTTGTTTCAATGTTTTATTTGATCATTTTATCACATATTATTTATATATTCAGTTTATACGCAATTTTAAAATAGTTCTTTTTATTTTTAATATTATTTCATGTATTACTATAATTGCAATATTTTATTGTAGTTTTATTTACATTCATTCATTCATTTTCATTTTGGCTTAGTCCCTTTACTAATCTGGGGTCGCCACAGCGGAATGAACCGCCAACTTATCCAGCATATGTTTTACGCAGCGGATGCCCTTCCAGCTGCAGCCCATCATTGGGAAACATCCATACACACTCATTCACACATACACTAGGGACAATTTAGCGTATCCAATTCACCTGTACCACGTCTTTGGACTTGTGGGGAAAACCGGAGCACCCGGAGGAAACCCACGCAAACACTGGGAGAACATGCAAACTCCACACAGAAATCCCAGCTGACCCAGCCAGGGCTTGAACCAGCTTGCTGTGAGGCGATTGTGCTACCCACTGCGCCACCGTGCTGCCTTTCTTAAACATTTGTAAATTCAATCATTCATTTTCTTTTCGGCTTAGTCCCTTTATTAATCCGGGGTCGCCACAGCGGAATGAACCGCCAACTAATCAGCACGTTTTTACGCAGCGGATGCCCTTCCAGCTGCAACCTATCTCTGGGAAACATCCATACTCATTCACACTCATACACTACGGACAATTTAGCCTACCCAATTCATCTGTACCGCATGTCTTTGGACTGTGGGGGAAACAGTTTTCACAACTGCGCCAATGCGTCGCCTACATTTGTAAATATATTTCTATTTTGTCATTAGTTTTTAGTTATTTTTATTTTAGTTTTTTATCACACTTTTAGTTTTTTTTTTTGAATTTTATCACTTTAGTGTGTATTTTGTTTACATTTTATTCATTGTAATGATTTTTTTCATAATAATAATAATAATAATATTGTATTATTATCGATGTTATTATTATGTTTGTTTATATTAACTTAATTTTTATCATTATCTTATTTTTATTTTCTTTCTTTTTATTTTACTTAGTATTTTACATTTTATCATACATTTTAGACTTTTTATCACTTTTTCATAGGATTTGTTTCAATATTTAGCATATTGTGTGTGTGTGTGTGTGTGTGTGTGTGTGTGTGTGTGTGTGTGTGTGTGTGTGTGTAGTGTGTGTGTGTGTGTGTGTGTGTGTGTGTATAGTCATTTTTTCTCACCATTTTATTATATTATTAGCATTATATTCTATTTCATTCATAGTTTGTTTGATTTTATTATTTTTTACTATATTTGTCTAAATGTTTTGTCTTATTTTTATCTCATCACATTTTAATTATAATATTTTTTATAATAATGATAATAATTTCTTATAATTTTATTATTGTTGTTAATTATTAAAGAATTTATGTATATTCTTTTAGTTTTATCGAATTATCACATAATGTAAATCCCATGACTTTACTACTTTACTTACCATAAACAAAAACTGGCATGAAATAACCAGCAGGTAAAGGTAAAGTACAAGCCACGACCAGCAGCCCGACCTTACAGAGAGATGTTAGAAATCACAAAATCAGCTGATGACAGCGTTTTCAATTCTTGAGCAATGTCTTATAAACACAATAATAATCTAATTGATACTCAATGCATTTCACCTTGGCGATAATGAAAAATGCCAGCGTTTGGAAGTAACTTCTGCCTGGTGGATTCCAGGCCTGCCAGAATGTGTTTTGTGGCTCAGGCAGTGCAGATGCATTCTGGGAAATGCTATACCAGGAAGTGCCGTCTAGCATTGAAGTAAGCAGCTGCCTCATTGTGAGCTATTAGAAAACCAAAGAGAGTGAAGTACAAGTCATGAACACCTAAGATTGATTCACTGCCAATATTCCAGAAATAGGCCTATATCCTCACCTCGGATGCTATGAAATGTCCCGCCGAGTGATAAAACGTAAAGCAGGCTAGAAGAAATGCCACTATGGCTGAATAAAGTGACTTTCTGGATATTAGGGATGGAAACAAGAGGTACATCTGGGTTAGATCACAGCAAAATAGCAAAACACACATCTGTAAACATACTGGAGATCAATATTAGTGAACAACCTACAATTTCCTGAATTTCTAGAACATTGCTTAGTCCTCTTTGTAGTTGTCCAAGAATAAAAGAGCCATTTTTAAAGCATTTTTTCAGGAGTTTCCTATATATTCTGATTTATGTTGTCTAATTGTTCACCATCTTGATTTCACCAAGTAGGACATGTTTCTGGATTAACATCTATGTTGATCCTGTAACAACATTCAAATCAGCCAGTCACAGTTGAGGGATATGTTTACCGTTTATGTTAAGTTTTTAGGCTTACGGTTAGGTTTATGCACTTCTACATAAGTTATATATGTTATCCAACTATTATTCCCCTCTGATTTTGGGAATAATTTACAGTTATAGTAGGGAATAAGTATGATATGATAAGTATGGTATAATATGTATAAGTACTACTTTTTCTAACAAAAATGATGTTCCAGGATCAACATAGATGTTAATTCTGGAACGCATCCAACCCAGGCTCATTATTGATACGTGCCCCATATACATTTTTGGAGATCATGAAATATGTCACAGGAGGTAAGTTTTTTTTGCAGTTTTTGTTTTTGCGAAGCCACTAGAGGGCGATGTGTACGCTTTTTCAGATCTCAAATTTCTCTCACGGATGCCATTTCTGCCTGCTGTCCTCATTTAAATCCACCAGAGGCCGCTGTCGACTGACTGACTGACCGACTGACAGACTAACCGACCGATTCCCCCATCGACCCCACCTTCCCTAAACCCAAGTGACAGTGTTTTTAAAAGCAATCCAGAAAAAGAAAAGCCCTCACAGCTGCCTGATTTTTACCACGTTTTCAGATCTTACCACGTTCTCACGTTTTATTTTTTTCCTTTTGTTTTTGCTTTACCTGCTTTCTTGAACCGTTCTTTGCCAGACTCAAACCCCTTCGTCGAGGTCAACTTCTCTCTGCATCTTAAGTCTGCCGACGTACATGGCGAGCTGCTGGGCAAACTGGTAACAGCGGAACAGCCTTCCACATGGAGTTATGTGGTCGGCGGCATCATACCACCCTGTAGCGTTCATTTTAAAGATGAAATGCAGGAATACGTACTGTTGCTCTGGCTACATAATTCGCGTTCTTCAGAAATGTATACTAGAGTACGTTTTCTTAATGAGCCTTTGTTGTTCGCATCGTACTTGGCAAAATCATGACATGCTCTTATTGTTAAGTTTTAGTTCTCTAATTTAATTTTTCAACAAATATATAAAGTTTTTTTTTTTATTGAAGTCTGTTTGTTAATTTGTAAAACACTGTTCTACCAGAATGGCACAACCACAATTAAAATAATATAATGTTTAATATAATATTTGAATGATGATGCTATTTGTGAAATGAAAGTAAAGTGTTTTCTCATTTTAATCTCCACTGTAAAGTCATCCCTTCAATCTGAGACTATGCCAGAAATGTATGGATCAAAGACTATAATTATTTTAGTTCTCATTGTTATTCTTATAAAATAGAAAATTAAGCTAAAAAACTAATCTTAAATTACAGTAATCTCATATATTTGAACCTTTTTTAAATAAAACAAAGGCCAGAAAAAACTCTTTCAAATAGTATAATATGCAAAATAGGAGGAAATATGCATTTGACTGGCGGCAAGTCTGTCAAATCTATTAAACAGTGTGATATGATTTCCAGTCTGTGGAAATGAATCCTTTCGCTCACTCTGTTGCCAAAAATCCGCTGATGGGTTTGTTTGTTTTGACAAAACGCAGAGCCCAGCGATGACAGAATAAGTAAATACAGCTGAGAATACTGCAAAACAGCCTGATTCAGAGAGAGAGAGAGAAAAAACATTAGAACAGTTACTCTTTCATAAATACCCATAAGGTAACAGATATGAGTAAATTGTATTTAATCTCTTAACCACAAGCTTACCCAAGCAGAGCAAAAATTAATATTTCAAAAGGCTGAAAAGGCAGATCAGTAGAAAAGCTGGTCTTAAACAGGGCCTGGATTGTGTCTGCGGACAGAGATTAAAGAAATATTGAATAATTTCTCTCATATATCCTTCAGGCTGTGTAATCATATCTAAATTCAATAATGTCAATTCATAGCATCCCCTAATGCAATCTAAAAGCACAGCGGTAAATGAGATTACTGCAAAGACAGCAGAAGCATCCATCAGGTGGCGCTGTAGGAAGTGTAAAGCTCTTACCTTGATCTCCAATACAGACAGAAAGCAGCCTGAAGGTGATGGCGCCGCACGCCGCTGCGAAGAAGCAGGGACAATAATCTCTGACTGAATAATGAGTCCCCATCACCTCGATACTGAAGAGAACGCCTGTGATGGTCAGATAGAGATAAACACACAGCCAAAGGTCAACTAACAGTGACTGATTGTCATCTGGATTTTAAATAGTAATTACATTTTAAGATATTCAGTCAGACTACACTTTCATGATTGCATATTATTGACAAAAATTGCTATAAAATAATTGTAATTTATTGATATTTTCTAAAGCTCAAAGCATACTTAGGTTTTCACACATATATGCCAATATGGAACATTACCGGGGCCAAAAGTCTTTAAAAAGAAATGAAATTTGATTGTGTCAACATACACATTTTTTCAACCTTAAAGGAATAGGTCACCTAAAAATGAAAATACGGAATAATTTACTCACCCTCAAGCCATCATCGGTTTATATTACTTTTCCTCTGTTAGACGAGTGGTTTTAAATTTGATCTTGGCTCTTCCATGCTGTATAATGGTGTTTTTAAGCTTCCAAAGCGCATAAATCCATAATAACACTAACCTATACACCACCAGGCAGTTAACCCTTCTTATGAAGTGGGTCAATACATTTTTGGAACAGACATATTTCAAATTTTTAATCATTAAATTCTGGTGGCTGCTGAATGCATTTATGTGCGAAAGACGTATATGACGCATGTAGACATATGTATAATGTGTGCAGCATCCACCTGCGTGGCATTGTAAGAGTAATATAGTGTATAACAGTCTACAGTAACGCTAAGCCAATTAAATTTCTTAATCGTTGTCTTCTTCTGTGGTAAACAAACCAACCCAGGTTCATTCTAAAAACGTAGCACTATTTACATTCCTGGAGAACGCCAAAAATGTATCAGGAGCTACTTTTTTTGCAGTTTTTCACCCAATTTTATGTAACGACTCCCTTGTTTGAGTCCAACATAAAAGAGCTCCGACAACAAAAGGATCTATATGCAACTTATTTATTATACATAGAACTAATAGAACAACAAATCAAGGAACAAACAAATGTCTAGGGATAAATAAAGAAGATAAAAAACTTAAGATATAATCACAACTAACTTTACATCATATAAATAATGCAAAAAAAACCCATAAGTTTACAGAACAAAAGAGAATCGCAAATCCACCAAAGGCCGCTGTGTATGTTTTTTGAGATTTCAAATTTCTCTCGCGAGTGCCATTCGCACCTGCTGTTCTCGCGTAATTTCACCAGAGGCCGCTGTCGACTGACTGACTGACTGACTGACTGTCTAAGCGATCATCTGACTCACCCTCCTCCCAACCAACAGTACAAAAGGTAATCGGTCAGCTGGTAAGTGTGAAAAGGAATGTTGTCACACCGTCCCGTAACTTTCGTTTTAAAAATGAAATGCAGCCATACGTACCCTGGCTACATAATTCGTGATCTCCAGAAATGTATATAGGTCTATGTTTTCAGAATGAGCCTATGTTGAAACAAACTGTATGGTAAGTCCTGAGTGGTTCCCATGACGGGCCATGAGATGCATCTATTTTCAGAGCTCCTGTTACAAATGTGTCTTATATCATACATCAATCATTATACATTAGTCACGTATAACGTGCCTTCAGCCACCACCTCCTGTAGTTTTCTCACACATTGTCTCCATTATCACAATTTTGTTGTAACTGGGTTGTTTTCCAAAAGTTGCACTTTAAAACCAAATTTAAAAAGTTGTCATTATCAGGACCCTCAAAATGTGTAGAATTTTTTCGTAACACTTTCCTTGAAGGGGTGTTCTGTCACAGTCATACATCACAAGTGGTCTATGTCTTTGTCATGACAACTTGACATTACCAGGACAGCAAAATGTGTCATAAACATGATTGTCATGAGCCCATTGTCATGAATATTTTTCTGGTCACTTTTTTTCAGTAAAACAAAATTAATTTGTCATTAAAAGTTCTCAGTAAAAGTGTCAATACTTAATATTTAATTACATTTTAATGACAATTTCAATTTTTAGCACTGTAGTTGAGGTCAAGAAAAATATTAATGAGCTGTTATAAAATTCATGACACAATTAAAATGGCCTAATAATTTATGACAAATTTTGTTGTCTTGGTAATGTAAAGTTGTCATGACAAAGAAAGGTTATGATGTATTAGTTTATGTAAATAGCAAAGACATCTCAAACAATGTCATTTTTCAACCCAGACTCATTCTGAAAACGTAGTCCCGTGGACGTTTCTGGAGACCGCGAAATACGTAGCCGGGGGTACGTACGGCTGCATTTCATTTTTTAAGCGAACGCTGCGGGGCGGTGTGATGCCGTTCCTTTCGGCGCTTGCCGGCCGGCCACTCGCCTCCGTGTGGAGGGCTTTCCTGCTGCAACCAGTTTGTCCGGTTAGCTCTTCGTGTACTTTGGCAGACTTGAGGCTCAGAGAGGGGCTGACCACGGCGATGACGACCAAGTTCGAGTCCAGGGAAGAGCGGTTCCAGAAATCAGGTAAGAAAACAAAAACAAAATCCAAAAAATGAAGTGAACAAGTTCGTCACAGGGTGAGAATGTGGTCAAAATCCGAAAACGTGGTAAAAATTAGACGAGGGCTTTTCTTTTTCTGGACGGCTTTTGTGAATCATCGTTGGTTGGGTTTAGGGAAGGAGGAGGGTGGGTCAGCCGATTGGCCAGTCGCACGGTCAATCATTCTGTCATCCAGGCAGACAGGCGGAAGGTCGTTCGACAGCATCCTCTAGCGGGTTTACGCGAGAACGGCGCGGGAAAAAGCGCGCACAGCGGCCTCTCGCGGATTCGCGAAAACAAAAACTGCAAAAATACGTACCTCCCGGGACGTTTTTCGCGGTCTCCAGAAACGTCCCCGGGACTACGTTCTCAGAATGAGCCAACTAAGCAAATAACAGTTAAGGACAGTTGTCATATGCATGCATAAAGTTCCCTTCATATTCATCACATATTTCATGTCACGATTCTGAATGTTTCATGCCAGTCTTATGAACACCACTTCAAGTGAAGTGTTATCAATATTTTCTAGTTTTAGTTGAAAATGGTGTCATGTAAACACTCGAATCAACTCACCGCTTATCGGAGCCCCAAAACAGCTCGCAACTCCCACCGCTGATGCCACAACCAGCATTTCTCCTTTAGCTGCTCTCTGTCAGATGCAAATGAATGAAACCACAAGAGTCATTAGCATAAGTAGCCTTCTATAAAATTCCCATCTGATTCTCATAAAGTAAAATGAAAGCAGACTGCATGGTTCATGTGTTACACAGTTCAGCTACCTGCTTTCCGCCACGACAGGAGACATGCAGACGGTTCATGAACGCACCAACCATGATAGATAAATGGACAAATGGGCCCTATTGAGATCATAAGTTTAATTGCAAAAGGTCAATATATTCAGCAGCATGTCATTTTTTGGTTAATCTTCACATCCTCATTTGCATATAAGATTTTTTTACCACTTTGCCGAGAAACACAGTGCTGCCGGCGGCTAGTGTGCATATCAGGCCAAACATTTTAGCAAACAGATTGGAGAGAGACAGGTAATCTGGCATGTCCACTCCTAAGAGAATAGCCCTCGCTTCAGGAACACCAGAGCCTGAGGGGTCGAGAGAAAAACATTATGCATGAGCAAATGGACCTGACGGACCTACTCAAGCATACTCAACATTTATGATTAAACATGGCCATGTTTCATATTGCGTCAGCATAATCCCAATGCAATCATCTCTGTCACTCACAGCAGCTTTGCTAACGAGGGTGTCAGATCCATGCAGAGCTGACTGATTGGGTCAAGTGGATTAAATGTACATTTTATGCAATTATATATTTGAAAATTACGCTTACTTTTGAAAAGATTTTGCTATAAGAGTTAGTTTATTTTGTCTTTTATATACCAAGGACCCTTTGTAAAATATAAAAGTCATATATACAATTGAAGTCAGAATTATTAGCTCCACTTTGATTTTTTTTCTTTTCTTTTTTTAAATATTTCCTAAATGATGTTTAACAGAGCAAGGAAATTTTCACAGTATGTCTGATAATATTTTTCTTCTGAAGAAAGTCTTATTTGTTTTATTTTGGCTAGAATGAAAGCAGTTTAAAACGAAACAAAAACATTTTAAGGTCAAAATTATTAGCCCCTTTAAGCTATATCTTCTTTCGATAGTCTACAGAACAAACCATCGTTATACAATAGCTTGCCTAATTACCCTAACCTGCCTAGTTAACCTAATTAACCTAGTTAAGCCTTTAAATGTCACTTTAAGCTGTATAGAAGTGTTTTGAAAAATATCTAGTCAAATATTATTTACTGTCATCATGGCAAAGATAAAATAAATCAGTTATTAGAATAGATTTATTAAAACTCACTATTATGTTTAAAAATGTGCTGAAAAAATCTCTCAGTTGAGAAATTGAGGGGAAAAAAAAAGAAACAGGAGGGCCAATAATTCTGGGGGCTAATAATTCTGACTTCAACTGTATATATAAGACCAAATTTATACTTTGAAAAATATTAAGTTTATGTTGTACATTTTTTTCTATATTTTAATTAATTACATGTTTTATATGTTTTTGTATGTTTTATTAATTTCTTTAAATAAATTTTTATTTGTTTGTTTCTTTATAATAATGTGTGTGTTCATCTCAATATATATATTTTTAATTTTCTTGTATTCATTACATTATTTATTAATTGTTGTTTTGTATTTTTATACAATACAATACAATATTTATTTATAAAGCACATTCGAAAACAACCGAAGTCGACCAAAGTGCTGTTCATAGGAGTACTAAAGACAGAGAAGAAAGCAGAATATAAAAGAAGCATTTAACAAATAAAAGCAAGAGAAAATAGGTTTGTCTTTAAAACGGACACAGAAATGAAGGGAGAAAGGCTAATGTAATTTGGTAGAGTGTTCCAGAGTTTAGGACCATTTTTAAGACGTGTTCTTGGCACGATAAGAAGATCTCAATGAACGAGAGGGGTATATGGCAGATCAAGTCAGTAATGTACTGAGAAGCTAGATTATTGACGGCTTTGTAAACAAATAATAACATTTTAAGATCAATTCTGCATTTAATGGGTAACCAGTGAAGTGCAGCTAAAATAGAAGTTACCGACTCATACTTGCGGGTGCCAGAGAGTAGTCTAGCAGCCGCATTTTGTACTAGCTGCAGACGAGAGAAAGAAAACCATATTAGAGTTACAGTAATCCAGACAAGTTGTTATGAAGGCATGAACCACTGTTTGAAAATTTCTCTGGGATAAAAATGGCTTGACTTTAGACAGATGTCTGAGGTTTTTATCATTATTACTGTTATTATTAACCAATAATAATATTTTTTAATTTTATTTTTACATTTTAATATTCTGCATATTGTAAAGCTGCCCATGATTAATGTGTTAGTATTTATTATTATGGATATTAATTATGCTTTTCATAACAACTTCTAGAAAGCCCAGAATATCAGTATTCTTAGATTGTATAGATCAACAAGTAAAGCAGAGCATTTTGAATTTTAGAAAGGCAAAGATTGACTACATTTAAAATTTTTCTGTGTGTTGAATACTTTTGTTCTAATGTGCAAAGCAGGTGTGGTAAATCCATTTTTATTTTTAAATAGGCTTACACTGTTTTTTTTTTTTTTTACAGTTTGTAAATAAAATAATCTTTAATTACAGATTTAAATAATTATACATAAATTGTATTAAACAAGTTTACAAGTAAAAAATATCTAAAGTGATGACACATTTTGGTAGACCTGAAATTAATGTAATGTGTACCTTTTTAATGTACTGAATAAAATAAATAAAATAAAACAAAAATATTGCCCTAATTTCTCAGTGCTGTGTAACCTGCAGAGTATGGGCAGATGCTGTGGGCGAAGCTTGTGGATAGAGCACAAAGGCAGGCTGGGTAAAGCGTCCAGCAGAGGAACTGCAGCAGGTGATGACCCTTCAGACAGCCGTACAGCCACTGGTGGGCTAAAAAGAGAGAAAGAAGGACACGGACAGAGGTGAGAGATTGTAAGGTCAGACCTGTTTTTGAAAGACCTTGCAACATTCAGCTGCTAGAACGCCTCAAACAGTTAGCCGACCTGCATGCATTTCTAAGTAAATTATTTACCAAACGCTTTCTGAGTGACATGGTGGAACCGCTCACCGTTTAGCAGCTTCGCCACAGTCATGTCCATGAAGAAGCTCATTAGTGCTGTGATGATCCCTAACAGAGCATAACAGTACCACTCCATGCTGGCGAGAGACACCAGGAGCTTCTTCACATTTAGCACACACTCTGGCCAGATGCAAACACATACACATAACAGATGCAAACACAGAAACATACATGAACATTAGTTGTTATAGCAGGGGTAGTTCAAGCAAGAATGAAATTTCTGCCATCATCACTCATCCTCTACTTGTTCTAAACCTGTTTATTTCTTCAGTTAAACACAAAGGAAGATATAATGAAGAATGCTGAAAAAACATTTCCATTGACTTTCAGTGCATTTTTTGTTCTTATACCATGATGTCAGCATTCCTCAGGATATCTTGTATTCAACAGAAGAAGAAGAAATCATAAAGGTGTAGAGTGTGAGGAAATGGTGAGGAAACTTTTGTTTTTGAGTGAGCTGTTATGAGTCTTTATGATGTTTAGAGTTAGATCATCGATAATGGAGAAGAAATGGTGACTGACATCTTCCACCTCACCTCTGATTTGTGAGCGGGATTGTGGCCATGGTTTCCATGAAGGCTCATTAGCGCTGATTAGTTTTTCTTCCGCTGTGTCTTGCTCTGTCTTGTCGTCTTGCACACACTGTTCATCATTTTCCCTTTCTGGATGCTTTAGATTCACACAAATCTCGTTCATTGTCTGAAACACAACATTCCAGCTCTTAAAGCAGATTTATATGTAACAAAACAAATATGACTCTGCTCTGTGTAATACGTGATGCTGGTTGGCTAAACTGCTGCTCTGATACTTCCTAATGTTCTACGTCAGTGCTGTTGATTGTCTTTTTCTGCTGTAATCGGTTCTTTTGTAATTGAGAGTTGTGTGTGTAAAATTATAGTGAAGGTAAATTCCTAAAATAATTTAAACTCAATTTGGTGTTTCATATCCACACATTTACTTATTTCGTGAGTAGCTATACAAGTAAATAAGGGCTTTTTTTTAATCATATTTCATGTTTATGTTTACAAAAGAATCAGCCATACATTTGTACTTTACACTGAAGTTGAAAAGTTCTGACTTACACAATTTTTGAACACACTGAAAAAAGTGTTGCATGCAAAACTGTTGCAAACAATTTATTTGTGTTGAATTTAAACAAACAAATTCAATTGAGCAATGTTCAACTTAATTTGTTTGTTTAAATTCAGCCCAAATAAATTGTTTACAACCACTTAGGGTAAAAAAATTGAGTAAATCCAAGGAATCATCTTTGAATAATTTTTTTCAGTGTAGTTCAAACTTACCTAAGAACCTACATCCTATAAATAGGATATTTTGGGTAAGTGTGTGTACATCAGTGTGTTGCATGCATGCTCATCAACATTATATGAGACAAAAAGTATTTAAAAAATCAACAAAAACAACAACAAAAAACAGGTTAACTAATGTTTCTGACCCAAAACAAGCAAGCAAAAAAGCTATATGGTTCAAACTGCAGAAGGCTTTAATACATCATTGACAACTAAATATTTTGTATATATTTCAGGTTATTTGTTTGTAAAGTAGCTGTCACTAGTAGTTATTTCAGTTAATTTGGTTGCTCGATATGGTAAAATACTGAACTGTGTGCACAGAACAGGTTTAAAGGGATAATTCACACAAAAATGACAATTATTTCCAAACAAAATATTCCGAGGAACAAAAAATACTATAGAAGTAAATGGCTATTTTTTTTCCCCAACATTCCTCAGTATATCTCTGACAGGTTTGCATCAAGTGGAGGAGGAGTAAACGATGACAGAATTTATATATTTTTTTAAACTATCCTTTTAAGCACTATTATGAACTGACAAATTCATTTGCTCTACGATGTGAGGGATTTCTGATGATACATTGATTCCTTGCACTCTTTATACATACTGACTCAAAAGTAACAAATGATATGGTCGTTTTGTCATGTCATTTAACTTAACAGAAAGCCATGAACACTGCAAATGATTAAAATGTCACAGCAAAGTCATCTGAGATTAAAATATTGAATATAAAGAGAGCTCACCTTTCAGCCGGTTGACTCATTTCACATGAAAGACCGTTGAGGTCAGTAGCAACTCCGTCACCAGATGTAGCATGAAAGGAAAATTAAGCTTTAACTTATTTATGGCGCACGTCCTTCCCTGCTTTGCCTTTGGGCAGCTACTGAATTGGAACAATTTGAGATTGAAGTTTCCGTTTTTGTTTTCCCTGAAAACTCATTTTGATCTCACAAATGTCATCGGGACGCAGCTCGTTTTGGCCTTTTGGAACGTTTAATTAGGCGGTCAATTAAATGACCTGTGTGATGTGCTGTGAATCTTTGTTGTTAAGGCTGAGAGTGTTAGAAAGTGATAAAAGCCAACTGACCTTTAGAAGTGTCATTGGTCCCTTGTTCGCTTTTATAAGCCCAGACTACTGTACGTTGCTTAACAGGTGAAAAGAGCAACATGAATCAGAAAGAGCACCCATCTTTTGCATGTATTGCATAATTTATAACGTGATTGGCTCCTTATACGGTCTCTGTTTGTGCACTGATTCATATTGCATTAACCTTCGTTCAAGGTGACAGCAATCACACGCACACCTAATTAGTCACTTGACTCAATGTCACACACAAGCGCGCATTTTCACTGAGCTTTTTCATTTCACACAGATTTTCCACATACAATGTAAAAGTATCTGTAAATAAGGGCTGGAAGATATTGGAAAAATCTAACATTGCAATATTTTTTTTATTCTGCGATTAAATATTGCGACATGAATTTCACTAGATGTGTTGAATAACTATTTGGAAATAATTTATAATTTTAGATTAATTGGGATGATTCTGTAGGAGAGCCTATAAGCATAAAATATAAGGAACAATCTACAAGCACAGATAAATTCAATAACGCAAAAGATACTAATTAAATAAACAGCATTTTATTGTTTTACATGGAGTCAAACTGTATTTAGGTATACAGTAATTAAATAATCAAATGTAAAATAATCCTGCATAGTCTTTGTTTTATAAACAATTCAATAAAATTAATCGTTATTAATTTGTCAAAGTTACAGATGGCACAATTTCTTATGCCTGAATGCTTTTAAAACCCTCACAAAGTCACAAGCCTTAAAAAACACTTGGGAAATGAGATATTATAATTCAGAAATGATATATTGTAATTATAATCCAGACTCAACATCGAGTATAATGTGACTATAGCGAATGATCAAATTGCGATAACAATGCAGAAACAATATATTGTGCAGCCCTACTGTAAATGAACAGTTTTCTTTATTCTGTGATTTATGTTTTTGTTTCTTCATTTATTTATACTTTTGAATTGCATTATGGCAGTGGTAGGGAAACTATGGCTCGCAAGCCACATGTGGCTCTTTGACCAAAAATACGCTCTCCAGCTGTCTCCCTTCAATAATATCTTACAGTTTCAAAAATTATAACTGTCACAAGAAACAAGATTCCTATTGAAAATACAATTACAATTCAATTTTTATTTACATTTGTTTTACAGTAAAATGACTAAGAACTCAGTTTACAATAAAAGCTTATTTCGACCAATGGACGTGTGTGGCATTGTGGATAAACGTGTACAGCGTCACAATAATGAAGGGCAAATAACTTACTTTCCTATGGTAACCTCACACACATAAATTTAAACAACATTTATATATATATATACTCACACACACACACCCCGATGGCTCTTAAAAACAATGCATTTGTCAAAAAATTCTGAAATTGCTCTTTGCTGAAAAAAGGTTCCCGACCTCTGCACTATGGGATCTTAATTTTTTCTCCAACAACTTTTGATGTTGAAAACTTTGAAAAGATGACTTTTATTGACATTTTTATTAGTTTAAAGTGATATATTGTCCAGATTGTTGTTTTAAATTATGGTACAAAAACCTGGTAATAAACTGCCTGTACATTTTCTGTTAAAACTCTATTGTTTCTTAAACAATACATTGTTTCAAATGACTAAAATGTCACTATAAGTCGTTTTGTTAAACTGCAGTGTTGAATATTTGACATCAAAAGTCTAGAGAAAAGCGATCAAGTTCCCATAATGCAATTCTTAACTGTAAAAAATAGAAGAAACACGTGAATCATCAAATACAGATAGTGTTAAATAACTTATATTTCTTACAGTGTACAGTGGTGCTGCTGTGCAAATACTTGTTATTATAATTGCATCATGCTTCAGTAGACTCCATTAAGCTATTTTGCTCCTGCATTTTACACAATCAGCCTCTATTATTCCCTGCCCTGTGTAATTTATATTTTAGTCACGATGATCAGCACTAACTCAGACGATAAATTAATCTTTTGAAACAAACAGCATGATGCATTATTCATTTCCTTGTAGTTCACACACAAAGGCAAGCAATAAAGCTATTATTGTTGCACATGCTCATACAATTTCACTATTGACTAATTTGGCTGAGGGCTGGCATGGGCTAATGCTTTAATTACGATGGCGCCAATTTCTGTGCTCTCACTCTGAAAACACAAAGTCATCCAGTAGATAGCAGGAAACAATTTCATGTTCTTTGATTTTTGGATTTAAACTTAATTTGCGGCTCAAACCTCACCGCAAACTGACTGAAGGTGAATTTTCAGTTTGTTTGAAACTGCGCAATCATCATCCACTCTGACAGACCTGCAGACGAGTGACTGATCACAGGGTGAATATGTGCGAATTGTCACAATAATAATAATCCTCCTCTCCCTCCATGACTGATGAATGGCCACCCTCTGTCATTCCACATTCTGTTCATTTTCCCTGTCAATTTTCATTCGCTTTTCTCAGATGAGTCCAGACACTGGCAAAACAAAACAAAACAAAACAAAAACTGAATATATTTACTGAAGCGTGTTGATGCCACCAGGCAATTTAAATGCATTTTATTTCCCGTCTCAGCCTATATTAGTTTTTTGAATTACTTTGCTACTATAATTTGAGTCTCTATTTTGTATATTTACAGCTGTAGAGTTTGCCACTCTTGTACTTCTGTCCTTCAGTTCAAGCAAAAACAAAGCATTCACACTGGGCGACTGTGAAAATCCTATGTTATGTAATGATCGGCAGCTGAGAGAATCACAAACAAAAATACAACACTGTCTCTCTGAGCTTCCCAATATATTAAGGGTTCCTTGAATCTTTGAATATTTTAGAAATAGTGTTGAAACACAACCCATTCTGGTGGAAACAAGTAAGCATTATGTTCAACCCTAAACATAGATAATATGTTGATATGATGACACCTTACTAGTACCGGGTTGGACCCCCTTTTGCCTTCAGAACTGCTTTAATCCTTCGTGGTATAGATTCTGAAAGGTACTGAAAACATTCCTCAGACATTTTGGTCCATATTGACATGATAGCATCACACAGTTGCTGCAGATTTGTTGGCTGCACATCCATGATGTGAATCTCCCATTCCACCACATCCCAAAAGTGCTCTATTGGACTGAGGTCTGGTGACTGTGGAGGCCATTTGAGTACAATGAACTCATTGGTATGTTCAAGAGACCAATCTGAGATGATTCACACTTTATGACATGGCATTTTATCCTGCTAATGTACTAATGGGCCCAAAGTGTGGCAAGAAAACATCCCCCACAACAGTACACCCCACCACCATCCTGAACCACTGATACAAGGCAGGATGGATCCATGCTTTCATGTTGTTGACGCCAAATTCTGACCCTACCATCCGAATGTCACAGCAGAAATCGAGACTCATCAGACCAGGCAACGTTTTTCCAATCTTCTATTTACCAAATTCTGCTGCTGTAGCCAATCCACCTCAAGGTTGGACCGGTTGTGCGTTCAGATATACTTTTCTGCACACCTCGGTTGTAACAAGTGGTTATTTGAGTTACTGTTGCCTTTCTATCAGCTCAAACAAGTCTGGCCATTCTCCTCTGGCATTAACAAGGCATTTGTGCCAACAGAACTGCCACTCACTGGATATTTTGTCTTTTTCAACCATTCTCTGTAAACCCTAGAGGTGGTTGTGCGTGAAAATACCAGTAGATCAGCATGTTTCTGAAATACTCATACCACTGTCTGGCATCAACAACCATGCCACGTTCAAAGTCATTTAAATCACCTTTCTTCCCCATTTTGATACTCAGTTTGAACTGCAGCAGATCGTCTACATGCAGTGACCATGTCTACATGGCTAAAGGCATTTAGTTGCTCCCATGTGATAGGCTTATTAGAAATTTGCATTAATAAGCTGTTGGACAGGTGTACCTACTAACGTGGCCAGTGATTGTATATGCAACACACATGCATGCAACAATATCACAATCAGTGTGTTTTAGTTTAACACAATGAAGTACATGAACATCCTGTTTTGGTGCACTTTCTCATAATAACCATATGTTCGGTCAGTGGGTGGAGAGTAAATGGTCTTATGTGGTCTAATGTGGATCAAACACATTTGACTATATGAGTATTGACGCTCTGAAAGCAGTCCGATCAAATGTGTTTTCAAAATTGCCCAAAACACATTAGACATTGTTTATACATTAGGCATAATTATGATTGGATTGGTGAAAATGAATCTTAATTACAGTTGTAAACTGATCCTGAGGGAATCACAAACAACAAACATTAACACAGACTCTCTCAGCTTAATTTTTTTTTTCAGGTCACGGCCCTCTTAATATTGCACAAAGATATATAATATTGGTTAGCAAATAAAATTTTGCCTCGTTTATCTTCACATACACTTATATTTATCCATGTCGTTACAAAACCATGAGGCCTGTCCAGTGACATCTATAAACTAGCTGAATACTTGTGAAGGTATCAAGTGAACTTTCTGAAGTGAACTCACACTAAGCCTGAGGACAAACTGTGCTAGTCGCGATTATACTGTTGACTGATTAGATGCTTGCTCTCTCTCTCTCTCTCTCTCTCTCTCTCTCTCTCTCTCTCTCTCTCTCTTTCTCTCTTTCTCTCTCTCTCTCTTTCTCTCTCTCTCTCACTCTTGGCACAGAATTAAATCAGAAATTCTGCGTTGGTGTCACATGCTGCACATAGGAGTCAATGTTGATTTTCTCAGTTGGATTTAGACAATCTGTGAAAATCTTTACAGTAATAGAATATAGTGTGACTGCATGTCATGAGAAGACGCTAGATTTGTCATTCTTGTGAATAAAGGCTTCAATAAAATGCTGTTTATCAATTTAATACATTCACTGAACATCTTTTATTTTAGAATTTGATTACAGAACAGTTCTTGTCTTCATTTTATGGACAAAATGAATCTTTTTTTATTTATCTTTTTATGTTACATGACTATGTTCCTAAATTATTATATTTTACCATTCAAAAGTCTGAAAAATTTATACACTTTACTATTGTTGATTAAGGACAGTTTTACACTTAAAATGAGCTTAAATAACACAATTTTTTTAGGGTTTTTGGGGGGACAGCTTAATAGTTTTATGTTCAATCAACTTAAAATTGTAAAAACCATTATGTTAACTTTATCGATTTGCATTGGGACAACATGAAGGAATTGTGTGGAACCCAGCATTTTTTTTTACAGTGTAACCGATCAAAAGTGACAGCAAAGTAATTTATGTTACCAAATATTTTAGGTAACTGCTGCTCTTTTAAACAATCTATTAAAGAATCCTGAAAAGTAGAATGTGTCCAAAAAGATGAATTAGAAAAAAAAATAAAATTTTTAATGACAAAAACCATTATTAAATTAGTGAAAAAATGTAACTGGTGAAAATTTTGCACCACAATGACATTTTAAAACATAACAATTTTGCCTTTTTAAAGGATTTTAATCAAATAAATACAGCACTGCAGAACATTAAAGACCTCATTAGCAAAATCATTAACATTAGCAAAATATTAGCAAATCAGAATACAGTCTAAAAAATGCTGAGTTCTACACAATACATTCATGTTGTCTCAACACAAATCGATTTAGTTAACTTAACAAGCTTACGTTAATTGAAAATAAAACAATTAAGTTATCCCAAAATAATCTAAAAAAACTGTGTTGTTTCAGCTCATTTTAAATAAGTAGTTTGAACATGAAGCAAAACCATTTTTTGAGTGTATTTCACCCGAAAATTTATTTACTCGACCTTTACTTGCACAAATATGTTTCTTTTTTTTTGTTGGACACAAAAGTTATTTTGAAAATGTTGTAAACCGGTAACCATTGACTACTACAATTTTTATTTTCCCTTCTGTGGATGTTAATGGTTATCAGTTTCTAACATTATTCAAAATCTTCTTTTTGTCAACTGTAATCTTCTGTTGTGTTTAGTAGAAATAGAAACTCATAAAGGTTTAGAACCACTTCAGAATACAGTTACAGTTTTGGATGAAATAGCCTATTTTTATCAACATTAGAGACCTCATTAGCAAAATCATTAACATTAGCCAAATGTTAGCAAACCTTAAAGGGATAGTTCACCCGAAACAGAAAATTCTCTCATCATTTACTCACCCTTCACTCGCACAATCCTGTTTCTTTTTTCTGTTGAACACAAAACTAGTTATTTTGAAAAATGTTGTAAACCGGTAACCATTGACTTCTACAATACTTATTTTCTCTTGATGTCAATGGTTATCAGCTTCTAACATTATTAAAATCTTCTTTTTGTCAACAATCATCTTCTGTTGTACATTTTAATTTTTAGGTGACATAACCTCTGTAATGTTTTAAATCTTTAATATTTAATATCATTTATGAAAATAATTATTGACATTTCAGGCTGATGCCAAAATCACAATTTCATCTCATGAAAACAAAAGAGATAATACATGCAATTTATGCAATGACGCCTAAAGCACCACTAAAGGGTCTATTATTAGCAACTCTCCTCCAAAACAAATGCCTCCTAATCCATTTTCCTAACGTCATCTGTCCCTCAACTTCACGCTCTCATCAACATTCCTTCCATCTTTCTGTTAAAGCTCTCTCTCTCTCTCTCTCTAATCTCTCATTCCCCACCACTGTCGTTTATGCACAGATGAACACCCTCATGACTTGTGTTTACTGTCATTTTCAGATTGACAGGCATTGCGAGCCTGCATTTGCGAATCACAGCAAATTACGAATGGTAGACTAGCGAGAAATGGATGGAGATAAGAAGGGAAGGGCTATTTCAGAGAGCGAGTGTCTGGAATGCCAGCTGTTGACTCAACTCCCCCTCTTTCTCTCAGTATCTCTCTCTCTCTCTTTCCTATCTTTGAGTCTTTGTCAGAACCCCTTTCTCAACCTCGAGCCCTCATCACACAAAACTTTTCCGACCACAGAGCCCACGATAATTATAGCACACTGCCATCCTACAATTAACACACACACACATAGAAGTAAAAACTCTCAAGCTAGAGCCACCATATAAAAGCCAGCCAGACAGACAATACTCACAAGCAGGCAGACCCAGCTCATATAAACACTGAGAAAGCTGCTGAGTGGACTCATGGTGTTTTGAATAAGAACTCGATCACCGGTTCAATTTAAAGTTCTGACTGGATATCGATTTGAGAAAGCATCTAAACACTAATGAGCGCGAGCAATTCTTCTGCCTATCGATCGGAGCGCAGTTACCATCAGACGTCATCCTCCTCATCTTCATCCTCTACCTCTGCAAACCCATACATGGAGAAGAGCCGAGGACTCTTCGCTGACGACTTTGGATCTTTCATGTGTCCGAAGGATGCTTTGGGATTTCCAAGTGAGTGGAAAGCTATGCAGATCTTTATAGATCTGTATAACTTGGTCTTGGATGTGATTTATTGCTGTTTGTTTTCACGTTCTAGTTAGCTTTCTGCCTGTTAGAGGTTGTATAATATGTCAGCTGCATGAGGCCTGAAAATACATGCATTTATAATAGTATAAACATCATTATCACTCTATACTGTTATTTGTTAAAATGAAGCTTCAAAAGTAGTTTTGTAATCATATTATCATTCCAAGGATGTTAAAGGTCAACATTGACAATAATAACCCTTTTTAATGACTGTGCACCTGTAATAACTGATCATAAAAGAGCAGTAAATGAACACATTAGAATGATGTAGGAAGATACAAATAGATGGATAAATTATTAAAATATAAAATAATAATATTAAATAATTATTTATTAAATTGCATATTAAATGTTAAAATATATTCACATAAGAGTTATTTTAAATTGAAGTAATATAAATTAAATATTAATTAATTGAAATCTATGCACATAGAAGACAGTTATTTTAAATGGAAGTAATTTAATAAATTAAATAATAATGATTAAATAATTTAAATATATTCACATAAAAGACAGTTATTTTAAATTAAATATAATAAATTAAATATTAAATATTTAAAATATATTCACATAAAAGACAGTTATTTTAAATTGAATATAATAAATTAAATATTAAATATTTAAAATATATTCACATAGAAGACAGTTATTTTAAATTGAAGTAATATAATAAATTAAACATTAAATAATTAAATATATTCACATAGAAGACAGTTATTTTAACTTGAAGAAATATAATAAATTAAACATTAAATAATTAATATATATTCACTGAGAAGAGTTATTTTAAATTGAAGTAATTTAATAAATTAAATATTAAACAATTAAAATATTCACATATAAGAGTTATTTTAAAAAGAAGTAATATAATAAATAAAGAATTAAATAATTAAAATATATTCATATAGAAGAATTCTTTTAAATTGAAGTTATTTAATAAATTAAATATTAAACAATTTAAAAATTCACATAGAAGAGTTATTTTAAATTGAAGTAATATAATAAATTAAATATTAAATAATTAAAGTATATTCACGCAGTTATTTTAAATTGAAGTAAAATTTAACATTATTTATAATATTGTTTTTCTAAATAAATTCAGCTTTGTTTTAATCATTTTTGGGTTCTCCATAGAACGGAAAGTTTCTAAGTTATATATACACAGTGTAAAGAACACAAACATTTTTGCCATTTAAAAAACCTTTTATGGTTAAAGGTTCAACGTGGAAATGACAGTAGCAATCCTTTATTTTTTAAAGAAGTGCATGAGTGTTATGAAGCGGACAGGAGACAGAGGTAAGGAAACGTTAGGGTGTTTATTGAATGACAACAAGGAGCACATGAAGGATAGCCAGGAGGATCAGGAATGATGTTGGGGTCTTTTCCTCCGTGGCTGGGTAACAGGAATACACGAGGATGGACAGCACACACCAGATACAGCTGACAGAGGATGACACAGACTTGGAAGGACTGGAAGACAGGACGATTCGGGAGGACCAGGAAGACTAGGAGGAATACAAAGAGAACAGGTAAGTAAATCGTTTGTTTAGCTGAGGATGACTACGCTGAGTGGTCGCTCAGTTGTCCGCTTTCGTCGAGACGAGCCCGGACAATGAGCGACTGGAGTGCTGTGCTTTTATCTGGTGCTCGTGAATGTGATGCAGCTGTGTGCTCATTAGAAGTCAGGTGATGGTGATCTTCGTGAGTGGGGGTCGTGAGAGCCTGACCAATCCATGACAGTACCCCCCTCCCCAGGGCCCGCTCCTGAGGGCCGACACCTCCGACGCCGTGGTGGTCTCCCTCTGCCTCTAGGCGCTGGGAACTCAGGGTGGCTCTCATGAAACTCCACCATGAGACTAGGATCGAGAATATCAGCTCTGGGAACCCATGTCCTTTCTTCGGGGCCGTACCCTTCCCAGTCCACCAGGTACTCCAACTGGCCACCACGACGTCGGGAACGCAAGATCTCCTTCACTGCGTAGACGGCTCCTTCTTCTAGGAGCAGTGGAGGAGGGGGTTCCTCTTCGTGGTCAGGCTCTGTGGAGGGAAGAACAGGATCGTGATAGGGTTTCAGGAGTGATACGTGGAATGTAGGGTGAATACGGTAGTGAGAGGGTAATTGTAGTTTGTAGGTGACGGGGTTAACCTGTTCCACGATGGTGAAGGGACCAACAAATCGGGGACTTAACTTGCGAGAGGGCAGTCGCATGCGTATGTCCCGGGTGGATAGCCACACCTTTTGTCCGGGTGTGTATCTGGGTTCTTCAGACCTTCTTCTATCGGCGGTTACCTTGCTTCGACGGACTGCCCTCTGCAGATGTTGATGAGCCTCGTCCCAGACTCTCTCGCTCTCCCGGAACCAGTGATCCACTGCGGGGACATCAGATGGTTCGCCATCCCAGGGAAAGAGCGGTGGTTGGAAGCCCAGGACGCACTGGAATGGCGTGAGTCCGGTGGAGGGTTGCCGCAGTGAATTTTGGGCATATTCTGCCCAGCCCAAATACTGGCTCCAGGAGCTCTGGTGACCACTGCAGAAGGTCCTCAGGAACCGTCCCACCTCCTGAATCTTCCTCTCTGTCTGCCCGTTGGTTTGGGGATGATATCCAGAAGAGAGGCTGACGGCCACACCTAGGAGCTTGAAGAAGGCTTTCCATAGACGTGAGATGAACTGTGGACCTCTGTCCGACACAATATCTTCTGGAATACCAAATGACCTGAAGACTTGATTAAAGATATTGTCGGCTGTTTCAAAGGCTGTGGGAAGACCTTTCAGAGGGATTAGTTTGACAAACTTTGAGAATCTATCTACTATGACTAGAATACAGGTATTACCTTCTGACGAAGGGAGATCAGTGATAAAGTCCACTCCTAGGTGTGACCAGGGACGGTTCGGAATCGGCAAGGGATGGAGCTTTCCAGCGGGTAGATGACGTGGGCTCTTGGATTGGGCACAGTCCTTACAGCCCTGAACATATTGCCTCACATCCCTTGCCATGTTTGGCCACCAGAATCGTTGGGATACTAGCGAGAGAGTATTGTTGATCCCTGGATGTCCAGTGCCTAGCGAGGTATGTAAGGAGTGGATCAGATCTACCCGGTGTTCAGGTGGTATGAACTGCCGATGAGGAGGGCATCCCGGCGGAGCAGGGGCTTCCGGAGTGGCAACGACTGGAGGAGCGTTCCAGGTGATCGGACAAATGGAGATGTGTTCGGGAAGAATCTTCGTTGGGAGTTCTTGATAAACCGTCTATAAAAGTTAGCAAACCCAAGAAACCTCTGGAGCTCCTTAATGGAAGTGGGTTCTGACCAGGATAGAACAGCCTCAATTTTCTTCCCATCCATACGTATACCGGTTTGATCAATGATGTATCCCAAGAAATGAATCGACTTCTGGTGGAATGAGCATTTCTCCGCTTTGAGGTAGAGGTGATGTTCTCTCAATGTGTGTAGGACCTCCGCAACGTGTTGGCGATGTTCGGCCTCACTCCGGGAGTAAATGAGGATGTCATCTATGTACACCATTACAAAGTGGTGAAGAAACTCCCGGAGGACTTCATGAATGAAGTTTTGGAATACGGAGGGGGCGTTGACCAGACCGTAAGGCATGACCTCATATTCATAGTGGCCAGTAGGGGTCACGAATGCTGTCTTCCATTGGTCCCCCTCACGTATTCTTATCAGATTATACGCGCTGCGGAGGTCCAATTTAGTGAAGACTTTAGCTTCTCGGAGCTGTTCCAAAGCGGCTGGTACCAGAGGAAGGGGATATCGGTATTTTACTGTACCGTTATTTAGGACCCTGTAGTCGATGCATGGACGCAGCCCTCCGTCCTTCTTGGCCACAAAGAAGAAGCTTGAGGCGGCTGGTGATTTTGAGTGACGTATGTACCCCTGACTCAGAGCCTCCCTTATGTAATCTTCCATTGCCTGATTCTCTGGAAGCGAGAGCGGGTAGATCCTACCTCTTGGCAACTGGGCATCTGGAACTAGGTCGATCGCGCAGTCCCATGGCCGATGCGGCGGTAGCTGGGAAGCTCTCTTGGGGCAGAAGACATCATGAAAGGAGCTGTACTCCTTAGGAATGTGGATAGACTGCTTCTCAGGAGGGCTCTCGACCGATGTTGCAAACAAAGAAATGGGGTTCCGACCTTGAAGAGGGAGATTTGGAAAACAGGTAGGTGTACATCCAGATCCCCATTTCTTTATCTCTCCTGTGCCCCAAGAGATGATGGGATCGTGCTTCACCAGCCACGGGCGCCCTAGAATGATGTCCATATTTGCACCCTCCAGAACCAGAAATTGAATCCTCTCTTGATGTAACAGCCCCACTTGAAGAAGGATGTCTTCGCATTGTCGATGGATACGGGTCGAAGATCGAGTGCACTGGGTTATCGGTTGTATCTGGTATATATGCGAGGACGCCTCAGTACGGAGGTGGAGTTGACGACAGAGGGATTGGGAGATGAAGTTCCCTGCTGACCCGGAGTCGATGAGGGCTGTGACAAGGAGAGAAATAGAGGCAGTAGTTATTTGTACGGTGGTAGTAAGTGGTTTACATTGTTCAATATTCGTACTGAATACACTCACTGAAGTCCGAATGGGACGAAGGGGACACTCCATACGGGTGTGTCCACTGACACCGCAGTATAGACACAGACCCCGGGTCAGCCTCCTCTGTCGTTCCGCTGATGTCAGTCTTCCAGACTCTATTATCATGGGTTCTGGTTCTGGAGAGGCTGTTGACTCAGGCGATTGGAGGAGTGCAGACGAGGGGGTGATGGTGTCCTGTTGATAGGAACGGAGACGATCGGAACATCGGAGAGAATGTTGGATGAATCTCTCCAGACCCATTGTATCATCTAATGTGGCCAGCTGGATTCGGAGAGTGGGTTCCAAGCCGAGCCGGTACGTGGTCAACAACGATCTCTCATTCCATCCACTTGCAGCTGCTAGAGTGCGAAACCGGAGAGCATATTCCTGTGTAGATAGAGTACCTTGCTTTAGATGATACAGCTGCTCTCCAGCGGCTACTTCCCCATCAGAACGTCCAAACACCTCTTTGAAATACTCCGTGAAGGTAGTGATGGAATTCATGACCGGCCCGGCTTGGTTCCAGATCGTCTCAGCCCATTTAAGTGCAGGTCCAGAGAGTAGTGATACGATGTAGGCGATCTTTGACTTATCTGTGGGATATAGAGAAGGTTGCATTTCGAATATGAGGGAACATTGTAACAGAAAACCATTGCACTCCCCCGCTCCGCCTGAGTAGGGCGCTGGTCGGGCCATGGGACTGGAAGGAAGGGCCGAAGAAGAAACTGTGGAGGCGGAAGTGCTCGGTGCTGGTGGTGCGTTGGAAAGTGGAGCTGGTGGCTGTAGAATCCGCTTCAACTGGTCCACCAGCTCTTGAAAGTGATCGAGGGTGCTCATGTTGTCGTCGTTATGGGTCCGGGCTTCTGTTATGAAGCGGACAGGAGACAGAGGTAAGGAAACGTTAGGGTGTTTATTGAATGACAACAAGGAGCACATGAAGGATAGCCAGGAGGATCAGGAATGATGTTGGGGTCTTTTCCTCCGTGGCTGGGTAACAGGAATACACGAGGATGGACAGCACACACCAGATACAGCTGACAGAGGATGACACAGACTTGGAAGGACTGGAAGACAGGACGATTCGGGAGGACCAGGAAGACTAGGAGGAATACAAAGAGAACAGGTAAGTAAATCGTTTGTTTAGCTGAGGATGACTACGCTGAGTGGTCGCTCAGTTGTCCGCTTTCGTCGAGACGAGCCCGGACAATGAGCGACTGGAGTGCTGTGCTTTTATCTGGTGCTCGTGAATGTGATGCAGCTGTGTGCTCATTAGAAGTCAGGTGATGGTGATCTTCGTGAGTGGGGGTCGTGAGAGCCTGACCAATCCATGACAATGAGACGTATGAGATGTATTTAATATTCACAGTCGTATTCTCGTACGAGTAAAAAACAACTGAATAGTCAGATATGCTGTACAAGGGTACCTGGGGGGGCAGAGAAAGGGTAACTTGAGGAATGTTTTGGGCCAGAGTCAATGCTGTGACTTCATTGTTGGGGAATGACCTAACAGCGAGAGCACGGTCTGTTGCCAAGCGTGATATTGAGATTCACCAAGATTTCACACTTCATTAGAGAAGGATATTAATGCACAGGAATGCCCATTTGTGATATAGAAGTGCGTGTGTAACATAACAGAGTATACAGTGCATGACTCATTTTTGATTGAATTATTTGATATAATTATTTAACACAATTTAATGTCTATTTATTTTTTATTTCATCAAAACTGCATGAGACTTTTGGCACCCTTATACAATGACAGAAAAGGTTAAATGTTTAACTTATGCTATAAATATAGGCGGCTATAGGAAATTAATGGTAAATCACTCTGTCTTTGAGTCATATGTAGAAAAACCCAATCATTGGATTAAAGGGAATATTGTCCGTATATGGCTCAAATTTGAGTTGAAACATCACAGAATTTTTTTGTCATTGAAAAGGCCTGAAAAAAAGAGAAATGACATGAAATTTAGGTTTGAGCTTTAATTTTATTTAATAGTCTGTCTAATATTATGTAGTTGAGGTCAGAATTATTCGCTGCACTTTGAATGTTTTTTTCTTTTTTGAATGTTTCCCAAATAATGTTTAACAGAGCAAGGAAATTTTCACAGTATGTCTGATAATATTTTTTCTTACGGAGAAAGTCTTATTTGTTTTATTTTGGCTAGAATAAAAGCAGATTTTAATTTTTTAAAAACCATTTTAAGGTCAAAATTATTAGCCCCTTTAAGCAATTTTTTTGATAGTTTACAGAACAAACCATCATTATACAATAACTTACCTAATTACCCTAACTTTTCTAGTTAACCTAATTAATCTAGTTAAGCCTTTAAATGTCACTTTAAGCTGTTTAGAAGTGTCTTGAAAAATATCTAGTCAAATATTATGTAGTCAATCAGTTATTAGAAATGAGTTCTATGGTTCTATTGTTTACAGTTCACAACTTTCAAAGCAGCTTTCTATTGGTCAACATTGCAAATCTGCTTGACCAAAATCTGTGTTGTGAAATCTGTATGGGAAAATCATTGCAAAATTCACCATAGTTAGGATTCATATTGTACTCATTGCATCTCTATGCTGAACAGCTATAGATATGACCGTGGTTTTTACAGTGCAAACACTTGATTTTGTTTGAGTTTTTTCTTGTGTTTTTTTCTTTTTTCTTTCAGATTTGTTTCCAATATTATATTTCTGCCAGGGAACTAAAACAGATAAACTATTATTGTGTCATTATCATTGTTTATTTTTCTGTTATGTACAGAGATTTCAGATATATTATTCATTTCCCCTCCAATCATTTTTAATCATCACGTTACATTTTGGTAATTTTCCCTCCAAATAAAATTTGCCTAAAGCTGCACAGCATGACCTCTAAATAAATATGGGTGCTGTGACTTCTATTGGAGCTATATTTAGCATCCCTATACGAGAGAGTGGCATAACAGTGTTTAGTCACGCTGTTGCTTTCACTTTTACACATGAGCTTGAAAAAACATGTTTTGGCTCTTATTTAAATTTAAATGAACAAAGGGAGCCGTTTACATGTGTTACCAATTAGGCAATTACTGATGCATTTTGCATAAAGTTCCTGTTGCAGCGCGACAGTGGAAAATAAAACCGTATCTGTGCTGTCTGGCCTGGTTTGCATAATTGTTCAGCATTATAGTGGAAGAGCGGCTATTTACTTCCATAGTAAAATAAACAAATACTATGGAAGTCAATGGTTACTTGTTTCCAACATTTTTCAAAACATCTTCTTTTGTGTTTAACAGAACAACAAAACTCGATCTGGTTTGAAACAAGTTAAGTGTGTTTAAATGATGACAGAATTTTTTTTTTTTTTGTCATAACCATCTTTTTAAGGAAAATAAAACTGCTGAATTCTGCGATTGACCGATCAGATTTTTGAGAGCCATGTAATAATAAATCAGTTCTCACATTAGATTTTATGGTTTCCTTCAGACAGAACAGACACTGTTGGAAACATTAAGACTCTTGGAGACACATACCAGTTCACAGTGGATGTCCAAGACTTCTCGCCTGAGGATGTGATTGTCACCACCTCAAACAATCAGATTGAAGTTCATGCTGAAAAGGTAAACACAATCTGCACATCATAACTGTGAATTATTTTATACAATCGTTAGAATACCTTATTCTGTGTGTGCGTTTCATTCAACAGCTTGCTAGCGATGGGACAGTGATGAACACTTTCACCCATAAATGCCAGCTACCAGAAGATGTGGACCCCACCTCTGTGAAGTCCAGTTTAGGGGCCGATGGGACTCTGACTATAAAAGCACAGAGAAACACAGCTAAACTGGAGCACGGACAGACGTTCCGCACAGAGATCAAAATCTAGACCTTTGCCCTCCTGCTGTGTCTGTTTCACTGTGATAAATGACCTTGAAAATATAGCTACTTAGCCCTGCTTTGTCATTCCTCCATGACCTTCTCTCATTTCTGCTCATTAGACTTGGATGGAATTTAATCCTGTCACATGTATTCAAAACCTTCAAGACGAATGCACTGCTAACGTCATCTGCTAATGACATATCAGCTTACAGGACACAGTGGGCTCCAAAAGTCTGGAAGTACATTTAATCCATAATATAATTGAAACATTGAAAGATATCAGAATATATATGGCTATAGATATAGTACTTTGAGAACAAGGAAGAAGGATAGGTTGAATTTAGTTCACCCAAAAATGAAAATCCTGCCATCATTTTCTCATTTTTCACTTGTTTCAAACCTGATTAAGTTCTGTTGAACTCAAAATAAAATGTACCATGATGGAAAAAAAACCATGATTAACTTCCATGGTATTTTTTTGCTCCTACTATGGATGTCAATAACATTTTTTTTCAACATTCTTCAAAATATCTTGTGTTAAACAGAAAAAAATACTATCCTTTTCAAATTTAGCACCAATTAAAATTTTCAAATGTGTGACTTCAAAAAGATCCTCAGATAGATCTCTTCTATTGAAGCTTGAGATAATCTGGATTAGGACTGTGCAATATATCGTTACAGCATCGATAGCATCCGCAATAGTCACATAGCAAGATATGCAATGTTAAGTTGGGATTATAGTTAGCCAGAAACCACAGGTCAAAACACATCAGATTTGTAGAGTAACTGCAGAATTGAACCATAATAGAATGAAGTTTATTATCTGCATGTGTTTTGAGGTGGGTTATTAGCGCATGAATAATAAGAATAAGGATAATTTAATAAAGATTAGTTTTATTAAACAAATTATATGATGAAGTCTATGCCTGGGGGGCACAAACTTTTTTTTATGAAGGGCCAAAAACCAAACGTTATTGAGGCTAGTGAGCCATAGGTAAATATAGTTGCCATTGGTAATTTCCTTATTTATTCTCCCTAGAAAACCATGAATCACTTTTTATTTCACTTTAATATTTGCTCCATTGTGTTTATTTATGACTGTAGTTTGTTTATCGTATGTATAAAATAAATTAAATCAAAATATATTTATATTTCACTCCCTACAAAACCATCCTAATCAATCTAAATTAATAACTTTTCAAAAAGAGCAATTTAAGTCATCTGAGGAAATTTTATTTATATCTCAATGTATATCACAGACAAAAAAATATTGCAATGTCAAATTTTTCCAATATCGTGCAGCCTCAATCTGGATCACTTCAAATCCTGCTGGAGAACATGAACATCAGGTTTTACACAAAAACGTGAAGTTCATGCATCTCAAATTCAGCCAAGATTGTCTATTTTATTATCATCTGTCTACTTTTTATCACCCAGATTGGTGATAATGATGTAATGAGGAAGAAAACATTTAGTAGGCCCCTAGTAGATGTTCCAGACTTTTGGAGATCGTTCACTGAAAAAAATATGTCTGCAAAACTGTTGCAAACAATTTAATAGGGTTGAATTTAAACAAACAAATTAAATTGAGTAATGTTCAACTTAATTTGTTTGTTTAAATTCAAGGAATCATCTTTGAATAATTTTTTTCAGTGTTGTTTGATAAACAGTCAGAATGAATAATGCAACTCATTCCCAAATGGTACGAAACATATTCACTGAATGTGTTATTTTTATCAAAAGCTACATTTTCTAATCTTGTTGTGTTGTGTGATTAAAACACTACTTCAGAAAAATAAAATCACATTTGATGATTATTTTGAGCCAGTGATTTGAGTGTGAGTCAATGCTAGTCCGTCATTTGGTTCATGTCCACTTCCATCCATGAGCAAATGACAGGTACTCAATGTGTCTCTGAGTACTTCTTCTATAAATAGAGACTGCTGTTATTATTCAGTCTTATCATCTACTATTTTTGTGCTTAATGTCATCCCTCAACATGTCGCTGTCTGTGTGTACCAGATACCAATGCATGCAAATCACCACCTATTGCACATTTTAAGGCAGCTTATTTATTTTCAATTTTGTTCGATAATAATAATGATGATGATATATAAAAATATATACTTAAATTACTGTAAATGCATCTCAGCATTAAACTGGAAAGACATTAAAAATACAACCTGGTAAATACAGCCTGTGGTAATGTACAAAATGTACATTAATATGTAAAATTACTGAGGAAATGCAAACAATAACACAAGGTTACAAAAGGCACATAAAAGATAGATAATATAGATAATAAAGTAAATTAAAGTAATAAAATAAAAACTCTGACAATAAGACATATTTTGGTGTGTGTGTTTATTCATTTTAAACTTAAACTCACAACTAACGTGAAGAATGAAAAAATATTATAAAATGAAGTAAAAGGGGAGAAAATATCTATTCAATTGATCAAAAAACGAAGATCAGGTTATGAATTATTAAACAACACACTTGTGGTGGTTTTTAAATGCACAAAATTTCCCAATTCATAAGACAGTTTGTTCTATGGACATTCCCTCCCTTTGGTCTTATGATTAGATCACTGTGTTTAATAATAGCTAAAGCTCGCCGTCATGTGGCCAAAACAATTACAGAGACGTTCGCGCATGCGCAGTTGTGCTTCACTTCCAGCCATTCGCTCGGCCACTATCAATCGATCAGAGAGCAGAAGATGGCGGCGAGACGAGGCTGAGCGCTGAGATCGATCACCGAAACACTCGATTGGACGGACGAGCTGAACTCGGGGAAAGCTACAAACTTGTCCATTGTATAAGGTAAATAACTCCAAACACAACCCCGTCTACGGATAGTTTTAGGGATGTATTCTGATATGTCTCTGAAGAAAGGCGCAGCTAAAATAAGCAAAGAAAAGGCAGGATTACAGCCCGCCTCTGTCGGCGCCATCTTGATCCAGCAAGGCCAGGCACGCTGAATTAATCCCGGAGCTGAGACAAACAGAGAGAGTGAGGACTCATAATCAATCCACAAACATTCGTCAACCATGATCGTGTTGTGGAATTGCGCAGTTTCTCACTAATCACTTGACAAATTTACTTGCTTTACAGATAATCAGACATCATTGTGCTCGACGCGTCTCGGACTGATAACGATATATTGAATTACTGCAGGCCAAAAGTCCCGTGCGATCTCGAAATAATCATTTCAGTGTCTCACAGCAAAACACACGGACTGCCACTTAATGATGTTTGTTTATTAAAGTAAAAGCAGGACGTCTGCTGGATGATTAATGTACAGACGTGTAGAAATGTACAGACGTGTGGAAACGTATGTGTTTTAGAGTAACGTAATGCACTGTAGATGGATACTTTTGTGTTATGGTGAGGTCTTAGAAATCTTTTGTTTTGACAGGAATATAGGCTACATAAACAAACACACACAGAATTAGGTTTACTGTTAACCGCTGTTATCTTAACCGTTATAAATGCGATCTAATCATCAAAATTATATATATATATATATATATATATATATATATATATATATATATATATATATATATATATATATATATATATATATACACACCCATACAATTATTTCTTATAAAGTGGTATGTTTTACATGTGTGCCATTATTCTGATTATTGGTCAGACATTTGTAAAAATGTTTAACCAACCTCTGACCCCTGATTTGTTTAAATTCATGTTAAATAAAGTTTATTTATATAGTGCTTCTCACAAGGGCGTAGAATTGGCATGGACAGAGGGGACATGTCCCCACCACAATCCACCTACTACAGAAATGTCCCTACCAATAATTGAATACACTTCAAACAAAAAAAAATGCTGTGTCAACTCTTAACCTACTCATGCACCAAGTCAAGTTCGCTATTATTTCACCGTAATACTATTTCCCAAGGCAGTGCAGGATAAAAGATAAAACAGGATAAAAAATCAGGATAAAACAGTTCAATTGCCTCACACACCTCTCTAAATTTCTCTACATTCATACCTCCTCAAAGCCTGACTAAGTAAAATCACGTAAATTGACTTTTGCAGCATGGGATGGGATTGTTATTTGTATTATTAAATGTTTATTTGATATTATTAAGTACTTTAATTATATTTTTAAAACATGCATGCGCTCTAGAGATGTATGTCCCCACCAATGTCAAGAGCGAATCTACACCCTTGGCTTCTCACAATAAATTGCAGACACAACTGTAAATGTACAGTTTTAGAATAATAATATTATGCAGGTACTAAATGAAGGTATTCATGTGCAAATTAACATAGAAGTGACTACATGAGTGCAGTGATTAAAAAATTAAATAAAATCTGAAAATAACAGTCCAAACTGTGATGTTTTGTTTGTGAGCCTCAACAATGGTGAAATTAATTCCCCCCTCATTTTCTTTTATGATTAGATAAATTGCCCAAAGTGCCATACACTGTCAGTTATGGACTTTCCATGGCATAGTGGGAAAGTCCTTGGGCAACTGAATGAACAGCGTCAGCTGGGTCTTCTTTGTGACTGCACCTTTGTGGTGGATGGCGTAGACTTCAAGGCCCACAAAGCTGTGCTTGCAGCCTGTAGCTCTTACTTCCGCACTCTCTTTCTGGACCAGAAGGATGTTGTTCATCTTGATATCAGCAATGCTGCAGGTAGGCCTGCATTCCAATAGAGACACTGAATTAATGGGATATATCACCCAAAACTCAAAGTTCTGTCACAATGTAATAATAAATAGTCATTTCTTTCTTTTGTCGAGCATAAAAGTACTAAATATGTGCCTATTTACCTTTATTTTATGGACGTTAAAAATACTGAAACATTTCTCAGCATATATTGTGCTATAATGAAAATCTGGATATACATAGGCATGTCTAAGTTATAAGAGTTCAGTATATGGAAATGGCGTTTGCTTGTTCTCATGAAAAATCCGTGAGTGTAAATCCTGGAAAAACTAGGCCAGTCAGGACAGTACACTGACTCTGATTATCCCTATGGGATCAATAATATGTGCACAGCAACGTTTGGTCACAATATTTCTAGTGAGATTAAAACAATGATCATTCCCCTTGTTTTTAAATTTATCTTATCTTGTGTTAAACTTATTCTGTATCCAGGACTCTTATTTTGATAACGGGGGATTTTTAAGAAAGAGTAAGCAGTTCTGTAAAGCAGGCAGCCATACATGACCATGGATTCTCATCTCTTTACAGCTTGTCAGAATGCAAAATGTAGGATATACAGGTTATAAACTTATTTAGTGCCATCAAGAAAACCACATGAATATTGTGAAATTTACTGGATATTTTTGTAATGAGGCAACAAACACATTTACACTGCAGAATATAATTGTTTAAGAGAGTTTTGGGTGATTTTATCCCTCTACACTGATCTTTTCTGGTTATTGTGTTAAATTAATTGTTATGGTTTCTATACTTTTTCAATTAGTCATTGTTTTCTGTTATTGTCTAACGTTTGAATCTTCTTATCAGGTCTTGAGCAGGTCCTCGAGTTTATGTACACCGCAAAGTTAACTCTGAACGCTCAGAACATAGAGGACGTTCTTGCTGTCGCTACTTTCCTTCAAATGCAAGAAATTGTCAATGCTTGTTCAGCTTTTCAGTCTTTGACCGTCTCGTCTGCACCCAAACCTGGTAAGTCCAGACTCTTATAAGCCATAATTGAAAGAGTGTACTGTCATCATTATGTCTTGCACTCCTTTATTTCTCATTTGTGTTCATGTGCGTAGTAGTAACTGAGCCTGTGGAGGAACAAACAAAATCTGTGAAGAAACCTGAGGAGCCGGAGAGTAAATTAGTGACTCAAAAAGCAGTTCCTGAAGAAAAAGCAGCTCAATCAGAGTCAAAAACAGCAGAAACCCACGAGACTGTGAGTAACGTGACTGAGAAGCAAAACACAAAGACCCTGAGAGCGGTCAGCAAAATTAGTGGACCAATGAAAACAAGACAGAAAGATTCCAAGAGTGAAAGTGAGGCAGAAAGAGCCACAAAGGAGCTCCCGCAATTCCAGGATGACCCTTCTGATGCAGACTACACTCCTAGTTAGTGCCAATTCTGTTCTCTAAGTGCTTTTTTGATAATGTTGAGCAACTTCTCAGTAATTTTCATGACACTTTACTGCTCTTACAGAACTCTCTCAGAGGATGGTGCCTAAACGATCTCTTGTCAGCACAAGGAGAAGCAAGTCAAAATATGCAACTGTTCACATGGCTGCACAAGGTAATTCTGTCTTGTATAGCAATTGATAAAACAGTTGGTATTTAGCTCACATTTGTAAGGTTAAGGCAAGACACTGCAGACGAATAAGGTGAATAAATACTGTAATTTTGTCACATTTTTAAAAGTAATTAAATTGATATAATCAGGCAAGTTATTTATGGAAAATCCCTCTGTAAAACTTTCACAATATATAAAAATAAAACTGAAGTTTTGTTTACGTGACAACTGCTGAAGTGGATGTTTATGTCTCACTGAAGGAAAAAAAAAACAAATTTTTTTGATAAAACGACTATACATTAACTACACATAATACATTAAATATATGCATTATCATAAATAAAAACAGATAAATAAAGTGTGATGCTTAAAAGAAAAAAAAGTAACGCTTAAAAGTGCAGAGGTTGTTTTCTGAACATTAGAATAAAAAAAGAAAAAAGAAACTGTCTCACCTTCAGTCTCTTACCTGTTTATGTTTTTTGCTAATAGAAAATGATGAAGAAAGTGTGTCTAAAGCTGAGAGCATGGTAGAGGAAGAGAATGTAGACGATGAAGGAGAAGAACTGGAGGACGAGCAGACAGACGGAGAAGAGGAGATGGAGACAGAAGATGGAGAAATGATGGATTCAGAGGATAGGAAGTTTGCGATCGGTGCCGAGCGTACTGAGTCTAGATCATATGGATCCATTACACACAAATGTGAGGTACGGGATTCTGTTATTTTGTAATCCTTATTATAAAACAGTTAGTTCCAGACCCTGATTTTGATTCATGTTCAAAGCTGTTGTAAATTACTCTACAAACACACACCTGTGACCTCATTACACCAATATTTACTGTGCTGCTGCAAATGTGTGTTGCTTGGCAACAAACTGATCTCAGAAGTACATTTCTTGGTAGGCAAATAATTTTTTTCAATATCATTACATTTTTGTTGCTCTAGATTATATATGTTATAAATATATTAATATAAATAATATTAATATAGACGACGCAGTGGTGCAGTAGGTAGTGCTGTCGCCACACAGCAAGAAGGTCGCTGGTTCGAGCCTCGGCTGGGTCAGTTGGCTTTTCTGTGTGGAGTTTGCATGTTCTCCCTGCGTTCGCGTGGGTTTCCTCCGGGTGTTCCAGTTTCCCCCACAGTCCAAAGACATGTGGTACAGGTGAATTGGGTAGGCCAAATTGCCCGTAGTGTATGTGTGTGTGTGAATAAGTGTGTATGTGTTATGTGAAAGGGCATCCGCTGCATAAAACATATGCTGGATAAGTTGGTGGTTAATTCCGCTGTGGCGACCCCAGATTATTAAAGGGACTAAGCCGAAAAGAAAATGAATATATGAATGATATTAATATATTATTTATTAAAAAGTATTTTAAAAACTATTTTCATGGAATAACAATTTTATAAAACAGTAAGTATTTTAACATAAATACTTATGTTAAAAACATGTTAATCTGTTTTAAAAAAATCTTTACATAGAATCTTAGAAAAAAAATATTCAAAAGATTTCTGAAGGATTGTGTGACGATAAAGACTGCATTAATTATGCTGAAAATTCAGATTTGAATCACAGGAATAATTTACATTTTATTTACATATTAAAAGAAAGGTAACAATGTTTTATTATATTTTTAAGTGAGCAAACACAGCCTTAGTGGACTTAAGAGACGTCTTTCAAAAACATTTTAAAAATGTGAAAATCCCCAAAGTAGTATTAATATATTAAAAATATTTGTGTGTATTATTAGATTTTGAAATTATGAAAATATGCTTTTTTAATGTTCATCTATGGAAAGAATTCAGAGGCTACGTTAAAATATTCAGCTTGCAAATGCTAATATTTGCTTTGTTCTGTAGTAAGGCATTTAGAGTAAGGCATTTAGATTTGTAAATGTTAGTAATTAAAAATCCACCAAAGTTTATTCCATCAAAAACATATTTAAATAAAATGATGAAGTTGAAACACTGGTATTGTGTCGTCTGAAATGAAGATAAACTTGTCTGAAAACAGCATGTTTTAAATAATTTTATGCCAATTTTTGGTATTTTTAATTTGTGAGAAATTCTATCAGTAGTTTACAGAATAAAACTAAAAGTATGCCCTACTTAAACTTAAATAAAATTTGTAAACTTGTTTCAATAATTCTCAAATGATCTCTTCAATTTTTTTCCTATACCTGTATATTTGTCCTGTAAGATTTGCTAGTTTTTTTTAATCATATTTTAATAATGGTATTCTGCTTCTTGCAGGACTGTGGAAAGAAGTTTACACACACAGGCAACTTTAAGCGTCACATGCGCATTCATACAGGAGAGAAACCATTCACCTGCAGAGACTGTAACAAAGCCTTCTCAGACCCAGCGGCCTGCAAAGCTCACGAGAAAACACACAGGTCAGCACTAGACTTCCACTATCTACCTTTTTCCCCATGATGCTATTGAGTTTCATTTCATAGTCAATTAAAGGTTGTAATTTCCAGTTTGAAGAACTTTCATTTAAGGTTGTGCAACAAGTAATCCATATAATTTGTGAAAACGGAGTGTACGTTTTGTGTTTTGCTTCTTATCCGTCTTGAAAACAATGTAAAGTGTGGTATTTAAACATGTTGTTAACATCACATCCACATCTGTGGCCAAAGCTCTTTTCATTTCACCATGTTTTGATTATTGTCCTCTAGGTGATTTTTTTTCTTCATTTTCTCATAATTACATTATATTTTGGGGGGTTATTCATGGTATGCTGAAAGTTATTTAAGTCTAATAAGTTTCCTTTTAAATATATTTAATGGATGAATTGTGAGGAAATTAATAACGCTTGACTATTTTCAACTTACTGATTGTTTATAGCTGCTCCTATAATTCACTCAAAATATCATGGGGCATGGGAAAAAGGTGGATACATAAAACCATATTTACAGCACTGTGCAGTTTTATCACACACGTTCCTATGCAATAATAATAATAATAAAAAAATAAAAATAAAATAAAAAAAAAAAAAAAATAATAATAATAATAATAATTTCTGTTCCTGCAGTCCTGTAAAGCCTTACTGTTGCTCCACATGTGGAAAGAGTTACAGACAGATCAGTCTGCTAAACCTGCACAGAAAGCGGCACACGGATGAGGCGAGATACAGCTGTGAGGACTGTGGAAAACTCTTCACCACTTCTGGAACATGAAGCGTCATCAGCTGGTGCACAGCGGAGAAAAACCCTACCACTGCGACCACTGCGACCGGGCCTTTTCTGACCCCACTGCGAAGATGAGGCACCTGGAGACTCACGACACAGACAAAGGGCACAAATGTCAACACTGTGACAAGAAATTCAACCAGGTGAGAGATCAGTTTAAACTGACGATAAACGTAAACCTGGTTGACTTTATAGATATTGTTATAAAAGCCTTCAGAGGTATAATAACATCATAATATTCATATAAGACATAAATGTTACACCAATTTCGGTCAGTGTTTTTTTTCTTATAATAAATATAAAAAATAAATAATATTTGTTTTTTTTTATTCTATTCTGTTAGAAAACATTAGTTTGATTGAATTTGACTTATACTTTTACTTTTTGTCTTCAATAAGTTCTGTAGTTTAGAACCTGTCTATACACACACGGCTTTCTGATGCTACCTAGTGCACTTAAGTTAGCGAGAAATGTAGAGGGTTTTTTTTCTCCCATTCGCCGTGCGGTATCAAACATTCCATTAAAACTACACTCTTCCAGCAGCTCTCGCATACAATATCTCGTTTGTCTCGTGGGAGGGCATGCATGAAATGTTCCTGGATAAAAGTGAAAGTGCCAAACTGCAGTTAAAGTCGAAAAATTAATAATTTGGCAAATAATTTGATAACTGATATCCATGTAAACACAGTCACACTCTTTCTCCCCTGCGTCTGTGTTTGTTTTGCCTCTGAAAATCAGCGTGTGCTCAAATGAAAACTCCCATTTTATGCAGAACCTTCCCTCTTTTCCCTCCTCCAACACTCCCACCTAAACAGAGCTGGACAACACCCCACTTTCCTGACTTTTTTCAAGCTAGAGGTGTGAAAACACCCTGCTAAGACAGGGGGGTTTCGTGTCCCTTTAAAGAAATGTATCATGTTTTCCACACAGTATATCTGGATTTAACATTGATAATGTGACTTCAGACACCTCATGGGGAACTGAAGACTGGAGTAGTGATGCTAAAAATTCAGCTTTGCCATTATAGCAGTAAATTAATGCAGTGTACAATATATAAAAAAGCAATTTTAATAATGTAATGTTATAATGTTACTTAATACTGTCTTTCTAATCTAACCAATGTAACCCTTGTAACATTATAATACATTTACTTAATAGTTTAGTAATGTAATTTAAATAAACTACAACATTATATTATATTATATTTATAATTATATTATATTTATAATTATATTATATTTATAAATATATTATTTATATTTATATATTATATTATATTTATAATTATATATTTTATAATTATATTTATAATTATATTATATTTATAATTATATTATATTTATAATATATTATATTATTTTATATTATATTATATTATATTTATAATTATATTATTATTTATATTATATTATATTATATTATATATATTATATTATATATATTATATTATATTATATTATTATTATTTTATATTATTATTATTTATATTATATTATAATTATATTATATTATATTTATATTATATATATTATATATAATTATAATTATATTATATTTATTATATGTATTATTTATTTTATATTATATTATATATTATATTTATAATTATATTATATTTTATAATTATATTATATATATTATATTATATTATATTCTTTTATATTATATTATTTATAATTATATATTTATTATATTAATTTATATTATATTATATTATATTATATTATATTATATTATATTATATATATTATATATTATATTATAATTATATTATTATATATATTATTTATATTATATATTATATTATATTATATTATATTATATTATATTATTTATTATATTATTATATTTTATATTATATATATTATATTATATTATATTTATATTATATTATATATATTATTATATTTATTTATAATTATATTATATTATATTATATTATTTTATATTATATTATATTATATTTATAATTATATTATATTATATATATTATATTATATTTATATATTATATTATATTATATTATTTTATTATTATTTATATTATATTATATTTAATTATATTATATTATATTTATTATATTATATTATATATTTATATTATATTATTTAATATATTATTTATTTATATTTATTAATTATATTTATAATTATTATATTTATAATATATTATATTATATTATATTATATTATATTATATTATATTATATTATTATATTATTATAATTATATTATATTATATTATATTATATTATATTATATTATATTTATTATATATATTATTTTATATTATATTATATATATTATATTTTATAATTATATTATATTTATAATTATATTATATTTATATTATATTATATTATTTTATATTATATTTATAAATTATTATATTATATTATATTATATTATGTTATATTATATATATTTATAATTATAGTTAATTATATTTATATTATATTTATAATTATATTATATTATATTATAGTATATAAAAACATTTTTTTTTTTATTACTGTTTAGGTGGGTAACCTGAAAGCACATCTAAAGATCACCATTGCGGATGGCCACTGAAGTGTAAGGAGGTGGGAAACAGTTCACCACCTCAGGTGAGATTCACACATCCAGATGAGGCATGGTTTTTTTGCACCCATATGTGCATTTATGGGAAGAATTTAATGTGTGTCCATCATCTCTTCACAGGCAACCTGAAGAGACACTTGCGTGTGCACAGTGTGAGAAGCCATTCATCTGTATGCACTGCCAGAGAGCCTTCGCCGACCCCGGTGCCCTGCAGAGACACGTCCGCATCCACACAGGTATATATTTATGTCAATATTACACCATAAAACTTTATTTTAGACATTTGAGATATTCAGAAATACAATAAGTTGTGATAATGAACACGCCTGATATTGTTATCATGGGCACTTCAAAATACAGTAATATTATTTATTATTTGACCTTTTGAGTGCTTTTTAAGAAGAATGGCCGTGGTGTTCTTCACAGAACAAAATGCTTGTTTACTTAATCTACAGGGTTCATACGGTCATGGAAAACCTGGAAAAGTCATGGAATTTTGACATGGCATTTTCCAGGCCTGGCAAAGTTTTGGAAAAAACAGAAAACCCCTCAAAGTTTTAGATAACTCATGAAATTACATTTACATGAGTCATTTAGCAGACATTTTTGTCCAAGCGATTGTAAGCTGCGATCAAACTAGAGCTTGTGCTTGCGAAATTCTGCCGTACGGCGCTGCGAAAAGGGGTGGGTTTAAACAACATGATTAGATGTTATTAAAACTGAGTGATTGCTCCGTATTTTAAAT